>NC_064868.1:84196789-84399289 GCF_024139225.1 Suncus etruscus
TGGGGCCAGAGCCCCACTCAGGGCCACACCCTATGATACCTTATGGTTCATGTATGGATCTGGAGGCACCTTTACCTGAAGTTGATGCCTAGATTGCTGCCACCAAGGTTACCACTAAATCTTTTGCTGATATCCACCATCATATTTTAAATAGAAGAAACTAGAAACTAACTATTATATTACAGCTTATAACTACTCCCAAAACTGCCCAATATGGGACCTATTTAAATGTCATTTCTATTTTATGAAGTGACAAGTGAAACAGAGAGTACATTGCCCAAATACTTTGAAATCAAACAGACATTTGGATGTTGAGTTTCTTAGGTCCAAATATCAACCTGTATGTTTAGAAATTTGGGAAAAAAGAGACAGACATGAGAGGGACTTCTGGGAAAATGGTAATATCTCATGCTGGGTGAATTGATGTTGTCATAGTTTGATATTTCATTGAGAAACATGATTTTATATAAACTATTATATATATACATCAACAAAATTATTTTAATCATAATCTTTCATTTTTATTTACAATACAGAATGTATTTTTTAATTCAAATAATCATTTTATTGTCATCATGAACAGAATTTGTATATAAGGAATATAATCTTAAACTCATTCAAAAAAACTTCTGATGATTGAAGAACAATATTATGAAATCAAAATTTTTTCGGGGAAATAACTGTGAAGGAATTGTTTCCAGAGCCGCCTACCTACCAAGGATCTATTATAAGTTTTCTAAATCTCTTGTTACTTGCTATACAACACTTCCATTTTTTGTCACTTAATGCTCTTGGTCACATTTCCATTAGAACGAGTCTGCATGTATCAGAATCACTGCCTTCTTTCCATGATCTTGTATATGATCATACAACATAGACCCTCTGTAGATATTGCTGAACGACAAAATACAGAATATGGGATGGAGGTCTATAGATGTTAAAAATAGAAAATATGAATAGGTTGTCTTTTAAAAACGATTTAGTAAGATTATAGAAAAGTTTTATTAGGGTTTTAAAAATATCATATGTGTTTTTATCAGCTCATGAGATCCTTTAGAAGATTACCTGGACACTTTTATAGTTCTAACTTCCAAATTCCAGTATGTTGTAAGTAGAATGCAGCACAATGTTTTTTGTGGTACATTTTCAAGTTGCCAATATAAGAAACAGAAGCAAGAGAATGTGCCCTTTATGGGGATTTTCAACTGAGAGTGAAATATTGCTCTGAGTCTTTCAAATCTCTCTGTAATACAGTACTGACAGATTGGGAAGTTAATTCATAACCTTGCAACCTTTGTGTTCCCCCACATCACAGAAAAAGATGGGACTCATCTTTAAAAACATGCCTGAATCATCCAGATAGCTCAGATATACTTGTAAATGGTTGAATCTCATCCTTTCTCCAATATCCTTCTTATCAGGAATCTCTATATATGTCATTAAAATTGTCTATCTTTCTTCGAATGTTAACAGTAGTCTGTTACAGCTTTCTCTGTCAAAGAAAAAACATGTCATGTGTCAATCAGCAATACCTTAATATGTCTTTTAGAATTCACTGAGTGGCACATACAGTGACCTGCATGTCATCCATATCTATAGATTAAACTTTTAATCAAGCGTACTCTGAGCTAAATCATTGCACAAATATACAGCTTCTATACCTCATCCTATTGAATGTTTGCATATTTCTCTTAGTTTGCAGTAAGGTTCACAAAATAAAGTAAAAAAAATAGGTTAGAAAAAAGGGCAAAACCTTACATCTGTAGTATGACAGATATAATGAATAACTTTTTCATTAAGAAAACAAATTACCAGGGGAACTGAGTAATAAAACAGTGGGTAATGGTTTATCTTGCATTTGGCCAACCCAGGTTTGATCTCTGCCATCCCTTATGGTCCACTGAGCCTGGCAGGTCTAATTTTTAAGCAGAGCCAGGAGTAACTTATGAGCGCCACTAGGTGTGGCCCAAAAACCAAAAGAGAAAAAAGAAAACAAATTACCAATTCATGTAACAACATCTTACTAGAAAAAATATTAGACATCTATCAATTTCTCAAATATTTCCAAATAACAGCAAATATTATCTATTTTGGTACTTGATATCAGCCTCTTCTCCTGTCCCTGTGATTGGATACCTACTGTTAGAATTACTAATTTTGGTTATCAAATGGTATCCTTAAAAATTATTCTAAAATTTAATGTGCTTTTATCAGGATAATAAAGTAAATCACACATACAGGGCAAGAGTGATTAATGTCATACAATTTAGCTTTCAAACAACACAGAGAAAGATGCTGAGATTATACTGAGCTTGGTGACTTCTGGTGAGATAATAACCACATGTCCGATCCAGGGAGGTAGATCACAGGGACAAGAAACAGGATGTTCACACACTTTTGGGTAAATATGGTGGCAGGAAAATCTTAACTTTTTAACTACTAACTATTTGAATTTTAACTATTCTGTCTCTATCCATCAACAAAATGAATGAGGGATGCTCAAAATATAAAAATTAAAAACAAATATCTGAATGATATTTTGGATGTTATTCCTTCCTTCATGGTCTCCATAAGTCGAAGTTAAATGTATCCACTCCCTTCTAAAGAAAAGAGTCAAATAAGAGGAGCATGTTAACATAGTCATGGGATATTTGATTAATGCTCCTTTTGCACAATTTGGTTTGCTTCAAAAGGCTGCACAGGCTGGGTGGTGTGCAGGCAACAGGCATTGCTTTCTCCTGATTGCGAGTTTGGAAACAGCGTCAGAATGGAAGCAGGAGGGATTCGATGAAGAACTTTTCAAATTGCAGGTTGCTGGCTTTTTTTCAGATCCTCACAGGTTCTAAAGAGGGCAAGGGAATGCTCTAGATTTCCTTTCACTAGGACCCTAATCCTTATCACTAAGATTATATCTTCATGGGACAATTACTTTCATGAGCTTAATCTCCAAATATAGTGGAATTTAGGGTTTCAACATAAGAACGTTGTAGGAGAGTAAGCAGTCAGTTCTTTGCAATTCTCAAAAGATGAAATAATTGAAGTTGATCTCAGTAATAATGAGTAACGTCACATCATGCATCCCTTTATTATTCAACAGATTTTCAGATGGTCCTCACTGGGTCCTCAAGATACTCCAAGATGGAAATCATAGAAATGGTGGACCAAAGCATGGAAGTAGGGGACCAATTAGGAGTGGCAGGTCACCTGAAGGAAGCAAGGTTAGAAGTAGACCACGGTCAGAAAATGTTTGTGAAGAATCTTATATGATCTGATAAAAGGGGGTAATATCTTGCCTTGTTTATATTCCTTTAAATACTCCCAAATTATATCTCATAGGAATATAAGCATCAGAAACATTCTAAAGTTAGACATTCTACAAAATAATAATAATAATAATAATAATAATAATAATGTTTTTTTCTTAAAAAAAAACAAAGCTTTTATTCTCAAGGTAAATAAGGAAAGATTGAAAAATTGTCACAATCTAGAGGTCATATGATGACAAAATGTGACAGAAAGAAGTGCATCTTGGAAAGACCAAAAAATAAACATTCTTTGGATGAGAAAAGAAAATAAAAATGGGTAAAATACAAACGTTGTCTAGAAGATTGGGTAGTAGTAATGTTGATTTCCTAGATTCCCTCCATGATGTATGTTTCTATAGTCATTAATTCTTCAATAATTCTTATTAATATAAAGTGATCATGAGATACTTTTTTTTTGTTTGTTTTTGGGCCACACCCGGCAGTGCTCAGGAGTTACTCCTGGCTGTCTGCTTAGAAATAGCTCCTGGCAGGCACGGGGGACCATATGGGACACCGGGATTCGAACCAACCACCTTTGGTCCTGGATCGGCTGCTTGCAAGGCAAACGCCGCTGTGCTATCTCTCCGGGCCCGATCATGAAATACTTTAGTTTGAATGTGTGCTAAAATTCTATTTGATTCTTCTATCTTTAAAATATGACTTTTTGTTTGAAACAAATATTGAGTCAGTGTAGACTTCGGAAAAGTGCAAATGTTGAGCCTTTTTCTTAAGGCCATCATCACCAAACCCCACAGACATTGATTTCCTCACAGCTCTGGAGGCTGAAAGTGTCCCCTGAGACCTCTCTCCTTCACTTGCCAGCAAACATGCTCCCCTGTGTCTTCCCATAGCTCCATGTGTCCTAATTGCGTTCCTGTACAAGGAAACCAGCCATATTGGAATTGACATAAAATATGACCTAATTTTACTGTAGTCATTTCTTCAAGACCTGATCTCCACATGATATCATATTTTGAAGTAGCAAGAATTAAAAATTTCAACCAAGATGGGTCAGAGAAATCATCTGTGGTAAATGTTATTACCTTGCTTATAAGAATCCCTTGTTGTATCTATCTTTATATCTCCATGGCATCTCATATGATCCCCTAAGCATTGCCAGGAGTGATCCCTTAGCATAGAGCCAGAATTAAGCCCTAAGCACTGTCAAGTGTGTATCAAAACAAATATAAACTAAAAACTTTGACACATAGATTTTGGAGAAAGGCAGATCAGTCCCTTACAGAACCAAATTTATTTAATTTAGTATTTTCCTACTCTGTTTGAATGATGTTTTGTGACATGAAGTCCAATTCATCAAGCCTTCTTCCTTTACTATTCCATTTTGCAAACTCTATGAAATAAGTGAAATAACAAACTCCAGGGTAGTTAAACCATTTAAATATGACAATATTTGTAAGTTTTTTTGTATAAATGATGTTACGCTTCTGACTTGAGTAAAGGAAAAGAAAGTGAGGGAGACAGAGAGAGATAGAATGCCTGTAGAGAAAGAGATTAAGTATATACAGTAAAATTGTTTAAAGTTTATCATTCTAAAATTACAGACCACACATAGGCTCTGGAAGCCCTTATCTCTGGAAGTTTGGTCTAAAAGCAGAAATCACATCATACTATCTGTCTTGATTTGGTTTGTTTGGTTTGGTGGCGACAGCCTGTAGTGCTCAGGGTGTATTCCTAGCTCCATGCTTAGAGATCATTCCTATCCAAAGTTAGGGGGCCCAATTGGGATAGTACCAATGTTGGCAGCATATAAGGCTTTACCTTCTGTAATATCTCTCTGAACTCATATTTTCTAGAACATATGATCCCGAAAAGAAGCCTAGGAGAGAATCTCCCACTTCTTCATTCCTCCTTCCTAGTGAAAGTAATATCAGAGGATTATTTATTTATTATTTTAGTTTTGGGCTGGGGATCAAATGCATAACCTCATGTGAGCAAAGTAGACTCTTCTACTGAGATATTGATCAAGAAACCTGGCCCACTAACCATAGTTATCAGCTCTTCATCCCTTTATATCATATATGAACATATATAATGTACAGCCCACACAGTATTCCAAGAACACAATCAGGGCTACATGTCTGTGAAATGGTGGTGGATTAGGAGGGTGATAATTTTCTGGGAACCCTCCTGATTGCCAATTGCTGGTAGAGCAAGAAAGCCCCAGAGTAATGCCTGAGATAGAAATCTCTAGTCACCCAGAAACCAGTCATCTCAATGTTAACATGCCATGGATTAAAGAGCAAAATCTGCAGCTGGCAATATTTCCTTCATACTAAAAAGTCTGTAATAATTTGTTGTTTTGTTGTTTTTTGTTTTGTTTTTGTTATGCTTTTAGGCCACACCCTTCAGCATTTAGGGGTTGCTCCTGGCTCTGCACTGAGAAATTATTGCTGGCAGGCTCAGGGGACCATATAGAATGCAGAAAATCAAACCCAGGTAGTTAGTGTGCAAGGCAAACACTCTACCAGCTCTGTTCTCTCTCTGGCCAATTCTGCACTGATATTGCCATCCATCAAGAGCTTGGGGGTTGCTACACAATTAGCCCAATGGCTAAGATTGTATGCTTTCCTGGAGGGCTGTGAGTTCTGGGCAGTGAAACTACCAGGGTGGCAGTTGATTTAAATGGGACACACCAAGTATCTAACTAGCATCCTCCTGTCTTCAAGGCAGAGTCTTGCAGTACTGGGACACCCCTAGCCATCCCTATTGTTTCTTATTTTTTCATTCTTAAAACATTTGTTATTAGGGGCTGGAGTGATAGCACAGTGAGGAAGGTGTTTGTCTTATACACAGCCCACCTGAATTCAATACCCAATATTCCATATGAGCCAACAATACTTGACATTCCCTGAGCCTCCCAGGAGTGATTCTTGAGTGCAGAGCCATGAGTACCCCCTGAGCACTGCTGGATGTGGACCCCAGACCAACAAATAATGTACAAATAATGTACTTATTCCTCCTTGAAAATTTCATTATCTCATTTTAAAAATGTTATTAAGACACTATAGTTTAAAATTTGTTCATAATGAATTATTTTAGGCTTACTATGTTCCAAAACCAGTTCAGCTACCAGAATTCCCTTCTCTCCACCAATGTCCCAGAGTAATTTGCTGAGTAAAAATGCTTTTGGAACTGTGGTGTGGATCCATTTCTATTATATATATATATATATATATACATACATATATACATATATATAATTAAAGTATGCAGACTATGGACATCTTTCTCTTGCATGAATTTCTCATGCTTCTTCCTGCTAATATGGAAACTTTCCCATTGAAGACCCAACTGAAGACTATACCTCCACCTTCCACAGATAATCAACTTTGTCTGAGTCATGCCAGGCCCTTTTCTGATATTCTCCTGAGTTTTACCAGATTGTCTGTGTAGGACAACTGAGAAGACCTCAGACCCTCTCCCTACCTGACAAACATCACCAAGTTTCCACAGAAGTGAGGCCAAATCAAGCTTTTAGATTTGGTCACAGGGTGAGACTCTGATCTTCCAGATAACAGAGTTAGAAAAGACCAACCTAAAAAAAGGAAAAGGAAAGACCAACCTAGTGACCTGAGGTAACACTTCCATTATCCTTTCTCTTATGCACAGACTGTCTGCTGACTTGTCACCTCAAACTTTTCCAGCTTCTAAAGTTTATATTGTCTGAAGCTTGACTAATGTGACCTGACTGCCACCAAAGAGAAGGGAAAGTTTCCTTCTGTGGTATCTAGACTAGGGAATCCTGCTTCCCTGTGGAATGTTCTCCTCAGGGAAAAGTGCCTAAAAGATATATGAATTTGCCTCAGATCTATTAAAGGAAGTGTGTGTGGAACATTTTCCCTTGCTGAGGACTTTATATAGGGGAGAGACTAATGTAGTTGTCCCTTACTTTCCCTTCAAACTTTCTGTTTTGCATATGGATTGGAGTAGTAAGATGAGAGATCAATATTCCAAAGAATGGTTAAAGGCATCTTTAATCCCCTTCAAAAATTCTAGAATACTAAAGTTCTAGAACAAATTCAACTATCATTTTAATTGAAGCAATGTTAGTTTATAAAATTATATATGTTTGGAAACAGGTAGGGCACTTTGTATTCCATGTGACTGACTCAGATTCAACTTTAGGTACTACAGATGGATCCCCAGAACAGTAACAGTGATCTCTGACTGCAGAATCAAAAGTAAGCCCAGAGTACAACTTGGTATGGCCCCCAAACAAACTAAAAAAAGATTGGCTATTTTAAGGTGTATAAGTTTATACCTCTTCAAATGTGTGTAATCACACCATACCACTCACGCACCAATATCCCTCCTAAATGTATTTTGTAATATAAGATGAGGTAGAATTTGAACTTTGTTTCTTTTGATCTGGTATTTAATTATTCCCAAATAATCCGTTGAATGGATAAATTAATTTAAAATAGGATAGACTGAATGTGAAATTGTCTCTAGACTTTCTATTTTCATGTATTTTTGTTTATATAACAGTTTTATTTACTTATATTTTGGTAATCTATTAGTAATTCAATTTTCATTCAATTTTAATTTTTAATTATTTGGGGGATTGGGGCCACACCCAAAGTGGCTCAGGGGTTACTTCTGGCTCTGTGCTTAAAAATCACTCCTTTCCAGGTCTGGAAACTGGGCTCTGGGGGGAGTGGGAAGGAGGGAAACTCCAATCACATGCTTTTTCAAACTGGGCAGGAAGGCTGCAGCTGGACCCAGAAGATCCCACATGCCAGGATTACTGCTCCTCTTCTACTGGCATGGCTGAGAATCTGGACAGACAGCTGGCCAAAGGCCTCCAGGACTGACCAGTTAGTCCTGGAGACCTAGAGCCCCCCATGCCAGGCTGGCTTTCAAGGCCAGGTCTGGCATCTGAGCTCTAGAGGGATGGGGAGGAGGCAAACTCCTCACCCATGCTTTTTCATACTGGAGAGGGAGGCTGCAGCTGGACCCAGATGATCCCACATGTCAGGATTCCTGCTCCTCTCCTAAGGGTATGGCTGGGAATCTGGGAAGACAGCCGGGCTGACCACTTAGTCCAGGAGACTGAGATCCCCCCATGCCAGAGTGGTCTTCAGGGCCAGGTCTGGCAACTGGGTTCTGAGGGGAGGGGGGGGAACTTCTCCAGTATTCATACTGGACCCCCTGCAGTGGTGTCTTTTCTTGCTAATACTCATGTTCATAACCGCACACGCCCACGTGACAAATATACTTTTTAAGCATTATCTAAATATGTTCTTTATTCTAGACAGTTCCTAGGAAAGGAAATAGATTGCCAAAAATTTGGATTCAAATAGATCTTTAAAGTCAGTCTTTATGTGGACATGAATTTCCGTACTGACTCCAAGCCAAAATCACAAACAATTCATATATATACATATATATGTATATATATGCATATATATACATATATATGTATATATATTGTATATATAGCCCCTGTCATGTATTGCTTCTCCCCTGCCCCTGTGTCTCTTCTATCCCCTCATCTCCCAATTCTGATCCGTTATGTTCCCCTAATTTAACCCTCTTTACCCTCAGTTCCTAACTCGGTAGGCACCAAGATTGACCTTCTGCCCCAACAGACCACCTTCCAGCTCCTCAGAGAAAGACACCCTCTGGGTCCACGTTCTCATGCCTCGGCAAAGAACTACATCCAGCACGCCTGCTGACTCATGCTTGATGGCTCCTCTCACCCCACCAAATTGTGGACTGTTGTAAGATACAGGAATCAGCCTCAGCAAAACCCCCAGCTCAAAGACACTATATGGTCTCGTAATGCAGCAAAGCATCTCTCAAACTCAATTCCAAGGCCTGTGAATCGAAAAGTACATTGGCATTTCCTCCCCACAAGAATATATTAAAATACCTAATTGGTAGTCTTATATTGCCTATGGAAGCTCAATACCTGTATAGAATACATCTTAAGATGTGTATTCCTAAATATACAGGTAGCCTCTTCCACCACTTATTTTATTCGAATATCTTTTCTTTTTAACTTTGTTTTATTTATTTTTTCTATTTTAATATATACATTTTTTCTCTATCCTTACCATTTTTGGTGCTGCTTGGTAAAAAAAAAGCCTTGACTGGGATAAAAGCTCAAAACAAAACCAGACGACAGAGACTGTGTTTGCAGCCTATCATCCTTACCCAGAATAGCACCAGCAACACAGTGTGACACCATACGTGTTTGTATGGGCACAGTAAAAAAAAAGGGGGAAACCATAGACACAGAAACAAGACCTTTCTTCTAGGGATAAGAACTCACTTTTTATAGCAGAAGGGTGCATCCCATCCTGAACATGTGTCATGTGGATACAATGCAGTCCCCAGGAGATTGGACAGTGTTAGTCCAATCCCAAACCCCAGATCCCCGACGTAGAAATGATATAGCCCCGGGCAACACACCAGGAACTAAGATCCATTGGGAGATTTATAACACTGCTCTGGAACCAACTTGTGCCAGTTTTGATATGACAACGAGGAAAGGAAAACTTGACCTAAGACCAGGCTGTCCTATCACATCACCTAACACTAAATGGAAATCAGAAGAGATATCGTCCTTTGAACTGTGAAAAATAAGAGCTCCAACAGCAGAAAAGTGACTTTGACAACCCTGACTGAACAGAACCTACCTTGGGACTAATAAGGAAAACCCTACCCTAGGCCCAGGACACATAAAAAACAATAACAATGACAACAACAATATGTCTTATTGCAGAGGTCCAACCTGGACAACAGAGACTGAGCAGAACCTTTGGATCCATAATATCCTAGGCTTTGGCTTAGGGACTGAATGAAAACAGGGAGCAAGTGTTACAGAAGACTGAACACAACAACAATGGATAGGAACCTCTAGAACCTAGAGACTCTATCCTAAACCCTGACCTATACCCCGCGCAAATATCAAGATCGCTAGCTACAGTGGCTTGATTTTCTCACACACAACTGAGACGAAACTTTCCTGGCATCACAAAAAAGCCTTTGGGATGGTGTAATGAGTATATATATGGAGCCAGGGGTTGATCCCATGATGGTATGCTTCAAGGATGGAGAAACCCTGAATCTCTTAGGCCACGGGAATTCCCTTTCTTCCCTAATGCTTACTGTGCCTATGCAAAAAAAAGTGGGGGGAATGCCAAACCCTGCCACTCTAGCACCCATACTTTTTCTTGTTTTGTTTTGATTTGTTAGTTTTTTACTTTATTTTCCTTCTCTTGTTTTCTTCCACTTTTCTTTTTTTTTCACTCTTGTGGTTATTATTTAGAGATTTATTTTTATTTGCTGGGTCCATTTTTTCTTTTTTCTTCCATTTTTCTTTTCTTTTTTCCTCTCTTTTCTTTCTTTTTTTGGTAGTTTTCACCAAATTATTTTCTCCCTTTTTTCTTATCCTTTTATCATGAATGACGGTGGAATGGATGCTCAATCTACAAGAAGCTGTAAAGTGGAGACCAGGTGCACTAGCATTCTGGTGGGTAAAGGAGGAAGATATGGGATACATACTGGGAACAGGGCCGGAGGGAGGACAACACTGGTGGTGGGAATATCCCTCATTAATTGTCACTGTGTACCATAAATGATGCAGTGAAAGATTTGTAATGCACTTTGGTCACAATAAAAATTTTTAAAAAATCACTCCTTTCAGGATTTAGGGATCATATGGAAACAGAACCTGGGCAGTTCTGAGTCAGCTGTGTGCAATGGAAGCATACTACCACTGTGCTGTTGCTCTAGCCATTTTTATATTTAAGAAAAATGTTGACAAATTTTCACAAATTTTTGATAAGAGGTCAAAATTTAAAAATAACTGGGTGTTCGAGTTGCATGAGACTGACCTGAGTTTGATCCACTGCGTACCACATGATCCCCTGAGCCTACCAGGACTGATTTAGCAGCGCAGAGCAGGGAGTAAATCCTGAGCACTGCTGGGTGTAGCCGCAAAAACAAAATATAAAAATAAACAGAAACAATTGTCATGTCTTTGATTAGGCTTTCATTAAATTTTGAAATTATTTTAAACTACTTCATATTGAGATCTCCAATTCAACACCATAACATACTTCTCCATTTGCTCAAAATGTTTCACATGAGTTCATTACAATTCTCTATTTTTCTTTCTAACACTTTCACACATTCATTATTATTAAATTAAACTTATTTGTTACTAAACATCAGGGTTTAGATAGTAATTATAGAGATATTTCAAAGTGCATTTGAAGTCTCCATCACAGTCTAATATATCATAAAACAGTATTTGCATATCTTTTTCATGACTGGCTGATTTATGCTGGGGCAAACCTGCAAGGACGTCTTGATAAATATTCAACACATTATTGAATGTTGAGTATCTAGACATATATTAGATGTAAGAAATAAATTATAGAGGCCGGAGAGATAGCATGGAGGTAGGGCGCCTGCCTTGCATGCAGGACAGTGGTTCAAATCCCGGCATCCCATATGGTCCCCTGAGCCTGCCAGGAGCGATTTCTGATATAGCCAGGAGTAACCCCTGAGCGCTGCTGAGTGTGACCCCCCCAAAAGAATAAATTATATAAAGATATAAAATAAGTATACATTATATATAAGTATACATTATTTAAGTATAAAGTATTAAGTATAAAGATATAAAACAGAGCCTATTTAGTTATTTTGATTTCAGTTGTTGTATTGCTGTTTCAGAATCAAATATAGACTAACTCATGGATAAAACTTAGTACTGTGGATTTCCTAGTATTCTGAGAAAAACTACAAACTTGTGAAGTCCGTGATAGAATATGGATACTTTCAAATTCTCTTAGAGTGTGCTTACTATCATCATTGTAGGTAAGGGTCCAATATGTGTTCACTGCAAAGTAGAATTTGAATAAGCAATGAAAAAGCTACTTATCCAGATGTATTCCCTGTTATCACTTTAATTTCTTGAAGACCATTTCCCCATTATTATGATTTCCAGTAGCTTGTCATACCAAATAATGTTGTACAGAAATTATAAATATATCTTCTAAGAATATGCTCAGTACTGTTCGCTAAATCATCTCAACCATTCTATATAATTGGTATTACCTACATACACATTTTACAGATAAATGAACTGAGGCATTTTGAATTTTTGGTGAATCTAAGCTTCTTTCCCTAGTTGCACAACTAATAAAAAAAGTAGACTGAGATTTTCAGCCAAAAGATATGACTACATCTACTTTCTATCCCCACTGGCACCATTTCTTTCCTTATTGGATTTTTTGTTATCTTAATAAAACTCCTTGGAAAGCATACAAATTAAGATATTTTCCATATTGATAAGTAAATTAAAGATGAATGCTCTATTAAAATATACTTCCAATTTCAAAACTATCAAGGATTTTCAATCTTGTCTTTTATTGGGTGGCATTTCTTCTCATTACATGGAAAACTAGTACCTAGAAGGGTAGAACTAGTACCCCAGGATCCCAAGAGTAACAAGGGCAAAGGTTATTCTGGGTATAGGAGGAGTTCTTCTGTCTTAGGCAGCTTTTCCATGAACAACTTGTAAGGAAATACAATATTGTTCTTAAAATCTTGAACATCAGGAAGAGCTTTATCTCTGAGGGGTTAATTGCCTTTCATGAGGGAGCACTTCTGACACCAAGATGCATTTCCACATCTGAAAACAAAATGTATTCTTCTAAGTAGCAACAAGTCCAGAAACAGGACTACAAAGTGAAATATTTCTTTGTTCTGAAGATTTTGCAGCAAGGGAGATTTGATTTCAGCTGAGCTAGTTGTCTTCTTGAAAATGGTCAACTTTGGGAAATCGTGAATGTTTGGTACTCTGCTCGACCGACTGTGGTGAATGAAACAAGGCTTTCGAGGGGGTATCTGAGACAAAAAATTTTTTTTTGAAAACAGAGGCCACAGTCCAGCTGGTAGAATTATTGACACAAAACAGGGCAGAATGAAGTAGCTAAATTTTCCACAAACAGCACTGCAAGCCTTTATGTGATTTTAGAAGGGTTTTCAAATGGAAACAGGCCTCAACAATGTTTCTGATGGCCCCATTGTCAGCTCTCAGGCTGCTGGATGGGGGATTACTGAGCCTGACAATTACCTATTCATTCAACTAATGAAAACAGTTGTGCCAATAACACTGGTAAGTATGATTGAAGCCTGACCTTGTAAATGTCCCTCCCCCAAAACCCCATAGTATATAGTCACTATATTCTCATACAATTCATAATAGATATTGGCTTCTAACAATATCCTATCCCCAGTGACTGGTTTTAGCTCACTGTCCTGGGGATCTACAAAATAAAAAGGTTCTCTTAGTGCATGCTTTGCAATGCCTCCAACTCTGATGCTGGTGGTCCCCAGCACTGATGGGCTAGAGCAACAGTATACCCACTGTTCACTGAGCATTGAAACATCTGAGCAGGTTAGTCAAAACTTGTGGGGAAATTTCCCAGCGGTTGCAACACTGTTCAGGAGTCCTCCCATCTATCCCCCAAATAAAAGCATCGAAGTTTGTGTGGATTGTGTGGTTTGTGTGGATAACACAGAATTTGAAGTTACTTTGCTTTCTCCATGCAACCTGAGTCACATGTACCTGGCACGATGTGGAAAGGAACATTTTGAGTTGTGCTTTTTGGAAATAGTTTCAGATCAGCAAAGAGGAATTTAAGGGAAAATATTCCACACAGCACCTTCTATTCTGAACTCAGGTTCAAGCATGTGCTGTGATTTTCTCCAAAGTTCAGTGTGATGGCTTGATGTTTTGTGACAGCTTTAAAATTCTCTGAGCTGTGCAGAATAGGGTGCAGTGGCTGTGTGCTAGGTGGCAAGAGTCTGCCTAAATCAAACACTATTGAACTAGTGAATTGATCTTTAGTTTGAAATTTTGGTTGGCAGCAAGTTCCATAAAAGTGCAGAAAGGAAAAAGTGCCCCTAAATGCAACAGTGCTGGCATTTTTTGCAAATGAAGTAAGCATAGTTTTGTTGAAGAAAAAATTTGACAGAAAAAATGTGAAGGGAGGAAGAGGGAGAAGGTGAGAGAAAGGAGGGAGAAGTAGAACAAAATTAGAGAGAAAGGAGGGAGAAAGAGGAGAGAGTGAAGGAGAGAGAAGAGAGATGGGGAGAAGAAGAGAGAGATATGTTTCAGAGAGAAGCTAGTCTTCTTTAGAGTGAAAAAAGCCTTTAATGGTTTTTTGGGGGGGTATTCTATCTATACAATTTGCACTAGTGGTCTTGTCCTGCATTTCTATGCATGTGTAAATCATTTCTTGTTTTGTTGGATTTTGGGGCCACATCCAGAGGTATTCCCCAGAATTTCCTTTTGTCTTCATGTTTAGAAATCTCTCCTAGCAGTGCTCAGATGACCATAGGAGTGGTGCCAAGCATCAAACCCTGAGCAACTGACTGCAATAAAAAATAATTCTGCAGTTCTATCCCTCTGACCCATAAAAGCTAGCAAGTTTATAGTTACTTTTGAAAAAGAGAGGATTTTACTCAAGGAGCTGAGAAGGGAGTGAGGAGAACCAAGTGTGCCAGGTATGAGAGATACAAGCTTTATCCATGGTTACTCATGCCCATGTTAGGGGATTGATGCAGGAGGCTACTCGTGTACCTGGGTTGCTATTTTTCAATACGTTGTAAGAAGAAATGTACTTAGAGACAAATCAAGCGAGTCTTTTCTTCTCTCCCCTTTTTAACACTATTTTTTTTCGTTTTCAGAATATTATTTTACCTCAATAGGCTTTGAAATAATGTGTTTTCTTTCCATTCTGCTAATAAATTTCTCCATCAGGTCCATGGGGAAATAAACACCTATTAAAGCAGAGGTGTACAATAGTTTAAATAATTATTTCAAATTTCTCTGACTTCCTGACAAATGGCTTCATTATGCCTAATGACAAATTTAATATTCAAAAAACGCTTTTCATGGTAGGTACATTCTTTGCAGTAACAAAATTAAAAACTAAGCCAGAGCTCTCAGGATACGTTAATAAGTGAAAATTATTTTATACAGCATCAGAGGTCTTTTATTTGCACCCTTGCTGTGGTAAAATAAAGCATAATGTTAATTTATATTCCGCTGCCTCAAAATGCAAGAAAACCATGAATGCAAGAAAAGCATTCATAAATGCAAAAAATGCAAGAAAATTAAGTTACTATAAATACTTTTATATTTGTACGTACTCAGATATATGCACACATACACAACACCTTCAATACATATTTCTTTGACAATTTTCTCATAAGAAAAAAGGATATATTTTGCCATTTATCAGATATAATATTAGACAATTGAACTTAACATTTTAAGTTTGTGCATTTAAAACAGAGGATAATATATATTTGTAATGCATTTTTGTTAATGAAAATTAATGTGAACATTCACGCGATTAAATACATAGTGCATGGCACATGATTGCCTTCTATTTCTGTTATCTCTCTCCCAAAATTCTGCATCTTGTTCTTGTGTAAAAATTCCTCTCAAATAAATTGGTGCATTCAGAGAATATATTTTTTATTGACTTAATGGACCCTTCTATATACAACATGTAGCTGACTCTGGGGGTAATTCTGAGGCTCACTGGTTGGCTGGTTTCTTGGGGTTTTAACAGCTATTGCCTGCAGCCTGCTTTCAGCTTCCTGCTGTGGCTGTATTCACCTTGTTCATGTTTGTGATGACCATAGACTGGATGGGTTAATGGTAGCAAACAAATAGAGTCACTGGAGGAAATGCATTTTGGCCCGGGGTGTTGAGTAGCCTCTTGGATCTTTTTGAAATAGCCAAGCTTCTAACTCTTTGCTGTTATCTTTACCACTGTTATTAGCCAGAGTTTAACATAAGTTACCTGAGGTTCAGGGCTGATGTAATTAAGTTACTTGCTCTAATTAATTCAGAAAAGGTGAAAGAAAAAAGTAAAAAGTAATTTTATAGGTGTATGACCTTTGACCACCTGAAAGGCATTCTATGAGAAATAAAATACATTAGACATTCTTAGAAATAAAGAAGTTGGCATATTTGCAGTTAGATACTTTGATAAGTAAAATATAGTTATTACTCAATTCAAATCCATCCGAAATCTCAGCCCAAATATCTAGCTACTTAAAAAGTAAGTGAACAAATTTAAAAAGTTCTTATAATTATAAGTCAATATAACTATTAAATCAATCAGAGAATAAAGGTTTCAAAGATGTTTCATCGTTCTTCTGGTGAGGGCTCGCCACCATTGCTCATGGGGTCCCAGGGTTTCTCTGACATATTCTTGGCCAACTAGGCCAGTGATTCAGTCAATACAGGCTACTCTTGTGAATTTTGGACATTATGTTCAGAAATTTCCGGGGCTGGACTCTGTGATCTTTAGAAAAACATGTGCTAGGAATTGAACTGGAATTAACTATACTGCATATGTCTGAACCTCTCTATTTTTTCTATGACCCCTTTAATTTTTCTTGATTCATCTCTATCTTAACTCACACCCACTCTGTAAAGACACCCCAGGTTCTCTCCCTTATCAGTATATACTGATTTTCTCCAGTGCTCACACCTCTACTGCCATCATGATGCCAACTGCCATTTGTCTGACTAAATGGCAAAGAAGATCTAACAAAGACTCATAAAACCAAAGGGATACAAATGCATAGGATGTGTTTCTAGAAAGTAGGAAATTGCAAAGAAAGCAACGGAACTCTGAAAAATCTGCAGAAGGCAAGGTGATCTTCAGGTCTCTGGTTGAGTATAGATTTCTCCAGGCAGGTTAGGAAATTTTTTGAGGTCTTGAATGGAATAAAGAGAAAAAATAGGCAGAGCAATCACTAAAGCTCTGACACATAGATTAGTTCATGCTGCCACAAATCAGAGGAGCAAGATTCCATCCATCGGCATCAAAGGGTTGGATTCTTCAGATGGTATCCTAGATTAATTATCATTAGATTAAAGAAAGCATTGATACAACCCAAATTTAAAGCTACACCTTTAAATGAGTTTACTGGTTTCATGTGACTAAAGCGTAAGTCAGTAAAAATGCTGCTCTGTTTTTCATTACAATTCATTCTGGAAACGATAAAGATAAAAATTCCAAGGTATGCAAAGAAGCTAGAAAACAGGACCCTTGGGGCCAGAGAGATAGCATGGAGGTAAAATGTTTGCCTTGCATTCAGAAGAATGGTGGCTCGAATCCTGGCATCCCATATGGTCCCCTGAGACTGCCAGGAGGTATTTCTGAACATAGAGCCAGGAGTAACCCCTGAGCGCTGCCAGGTGTGACACCCCCCCCCCGCAAAAAAAAGAAAACAAAGAAAATAAAACCCTTTACAACATAGGGACAAAAGTAGCAAACAAGATAAATTCAGAAAGAATCGATGATGAAACTCTCAAAAAGATACAGTAAAACGTCAAATAAGTCTTTGCCTGTATTCATATACAGATAAACCTCTGTTTTATAAGCATCGTACACTCAAGAAAGTAGACAGAAATAGGAGCTCAGGGATGAGAACAAAAACCATTCTATAAAGGTTGCAAAGATAGAGAATGGAGAGTGAGAATATCAGGTACTATTAATGCCTTGCATTCTGACTAGCTTAGAACCTTGATACCACATAAGGAGTCCTGAGCCAGCCAGGAGTGATCTCTGAGCATAGAGCCAGGTGAATAACTGAGCACAGCTAGATGTGGCCCCAGCATAAACACCAAACAATCAAACAAATGAACTTGTAAAGATTAGAAATGAGAAATACACTGTGCATTATCATTAAAATACGATATACTATAAAAATACCAGTGAGCAGGAAGAATTAGCAATCAAATTGATCTATATAGAGACATATATAAAAATGAAAAAATACAGGGGCCAGAGTGATAGCCCAGCAGTAGGGCATTTTCCTTGCACATGGCAAACCCAGGACAAACCCAGTTTGATCCCTGGCATCCCATATGGTCCATTGAACCTGCCAGAACCAACTTCTGAGTGCAGAGCCAGGAGTAACTCCCAACTGCTGCAGGGTGTGGCCCCAAACCAAAAATAAATAAATAAAATGAACAATACATATGTAAAGAGAATTATTCTAATATAAAATGATATTAAACTAATAATTACTGGAAATGAACTTATTTTGAATACAATTATAAAGTCACAGATCTAAGAATTGTAAAAACTTTCAAGGAAAATAAAACTAAAAGACTCACATTGAGGCAAATTATACTCAAATTGCTGAAAAGTAGTGAAAAAGTAATTTTCATATTTTATATTTTTATTGAAGGTTAAGTAATGTGTGTACAAAAGTGCTAATGTTTATAATACTGATGCATAAAGTCACTGCACTTTCCCTGCTACTAAAATATGTAAAACCCTCCACTACTGTCCTTATAAAGCAGCCAGTTCAATGGCATAGAGAACTCAGTCTATATACATTTTCCTAAAAAAATAAGAAGTGAGGTATTAGTAAAACTGCTTCCCAGAACTTCTGATAGATCCTAGATCCTTTATTGGAAATTTAAAGAAAAATGGACTTATTGAGACATAAATGGTTTTCTAGAATATATTTCTTGCTATTTCTTTCTAGAACAATCCAATAACTCTAATAAATTTAAGTTTAGAACTAATCTACCTGTGGCTGATGGAGAATAAGAGGCACAGGCTAAGAAAGTCTGGGGAGATACTTCATCAGTTTACCACTATTTCAAGTTTGTTATTACCTTTGAATGTGATGTTTTGTTTTTCTAGAATTTTTTTCTTTGAAAACCTTCTGATAATTCAAGATCAAGTTCAAGTACTTCTGAGTCTGAAAACTTTGTCTCCACTCTATGCTCCCATTTCACTCCGTTCATTGACTTGTGATCCAAACCTCATTATACCATAATTATATCATAATTAACCTGAAGAATAGTACTTCTCTTTTTCTAAACTTGTACTGTGGAAGCATGTAGCATTGAGAATGTTGTATCTTGTCTGAGGTTGTAAGGATTACCCAATAAAAGATGATTGAATAGCCAAAAAAAAAAAAAAAAAAAAGAATCACAACACAGTTCTCATGAGGAATGATAAAAACATGAGAAAATAAAGGGTTGAAAGAAAAAACAAACTGCTAACCAAGAATTCATTATGCTGTAAAAATATGTTTCAGAATTTAAGACTAACTCTCCTTATGATACACATTTTTTCAGTGTCTCATTTCAAAAGATCTTTAAAATGAAAAATGTGACAAATATCAAGCATTTTTTTTTCTTCATTTGATGGGGGAAGATATTGGGCCATACCTGGCTGTCTTGAAGGGTTACTCCTGGCTGTGTGCTCAAGGATCAGTCCTGACACGGTTCGGGATGGGGTTGAATACAAGTAAGATCATTATACCTTAATACTATGTTAATACATTTGAAAATTTCAATGGCATAGATGAACATTGCAAATATGTAATCTAGCAAAAGTAAGGAGAGAAAAAATTAAAAAATTGAGGGAAAAAACTGAATAGGCCTATAAGAATATAAAAGTATGTTTTGGCCTAAAAAGGTCATGCTGATTTTTTGTTAGAAAATATTAGATTAAAACAAATGCATAAGAAATAGAATTAATAGCTAAAAGAAAAATATCTATAGATGTTTAAAAACATACCCAAAGCGTTATCTAAAGAACATTAAAAAAATATCAGTTGTCATTTAAATAGAAAAAAAACAATAGAGTAACTGAGGATGTCTCAAATGGAAGGGTGAGATTCTCCATAAAAACCAATGAAATAAGACAACATTTTCAAATTTAACCTTTGCAAAACTCTAGAAACTAGCCAGTCTTCCAACATTCTGAGGATTTAGCTGAGAAAGTGCCATACTGGAGTTAGAGAGGATAGTGGCATTTAACATGATTTTCTGCAACTCTGCAAAAGACTTAAAAATCAGCAGCCTAGATGCTAGAGTAGCTTTGAAAATTAGCAATTTTGCAGCCAACAGAAAAACTAGATTGGATTTAGGCTCCACATGAAGATGTAACTTCTAAGCTTATACCTTGACTCATATTTTCTGAAAAAGTCCCATATTAAGGACATTCATTAAGTCTTAAAATTGTTTTCTAAAAGGGTGTACAATTGACCTCTAGTTATAAAAGTTTTGTTTCTTTTTATACTACTCTACAATATAATTAATGATGGTTTTTGTTAATGTGGTCATCCAACACCACACTCATCATCTAAATATTTTTAATTTTACAAAATAACTGAGACAATCGATGTGTTAATCTATTGGTCAAAATTCATTCACTCTATAGATGCTTCAAATCATCATAGTATATATTTTAAATGTATTTTAAACTTAGTTTTTAATAATACTTTAAATAAATATTGAGAAAGTAAGTTCTAAACCTTCCTTTACTCATGACATGTATCATTCATTTTTCTTATTTCATTTTTTCCCCTAATATTTTTACCATCAGAGGGCCTGGAGAGATAGCACAGCGGCGTTTGCCTTGCAAGCAGCCGATCCAGGACCAAAGGTAGTTGGTTCGAATCCCAGTGTCCCATATGGTTCCCCGTGCCTCCCAGGAGCTATTTCTGAGCAGACAGCCAGGAGTAAATCCTGAGCAACGCCGGGTGTGGCCCAAAAAAATTTTTACCATCAGATATACTGTTTATTTTTACTTATTTATTTTACTGATTGTCTCTCTGCCAATTTAGTGTTCTTGCAGGTAATAATATATATTTGTTGCACCTGCCTTGGGAAACTGGAGTTTAAAATAGGTTCTACCATTATTCATTAAAGTGTATAAATGTAGTCATTTCTCTGTTTGCTAAACATTTCTAGAATATGCAATATGGACTTGATCTAATTCTAATAAATCAATTAACAAAAAGTATAATTTCTAATATGTCTATATATTAAGTACTATCATATACTTATCCAGAAAGTATATGATAACACTTATAAATTATCAAAGCATGCAAAAATCTAAATTAATCAAATTTTTGACAGTATCATCAATGAGTTTGGTAATGTTCAATAGAATTAGCAACCTAACTTATTTTGATAGATTTGACCATTATCTTTTAAAATATTTATTTCATGACTTCTAGCTAATCAAGTCCATTTTTTAAAAACTTTACTATCATTCTGTTGTTCTGGTTTCTTCTTATTCTCACTTTCTTTAAATCTCAGAAAGATGGTGTGTTCTAAGATCATCACACATCATCTTATTTCTATTGCCTTCTTCCTAGGTGAGACCACCAAGTCTCATAAATTTATATTCCATCTTTTCACTGACACTGTTCCAATTTTTATTCCCAGTTACTCTATTCTGCTAAAATCTAGATGACCTGGGGCCAAAGAGGTGCCACAAGTGGTAGGGCGTTTTCCTTGTACGCAGCTAACCTAGGACGGACCACTCGGTTCAATCACCCAGTGTTCCAGACGGTCCCCCAAGCCAGGAGTGATTTCTGAGCACATAGCCAGGAGTGACCCCTGAGCATTGCTGGGTGTGGCCCCCAAACAAAAAAAATCTAGATGATTTATACCCAAGTAGCTATTAAATATTTTTATTTGAGTGTCTAGTAAACTTAGCATTTCTAAAATTCAAATTCAGGAGTTTTTCATTAAAACAAACTCCTCTTCCGATAACAACTCCAATTTAGTAGTTGTTCTGTGCCAAATTTAGGATTATCCTTGGTTCTTTCTTTTGTTTTTTTTTTCTTTCTTTCTGTCTTTTTTTGGTTTTGAGCCATATCCAGCAGTGCTCAGATTTACTCCTGGCTTTGTACTCAGGTATCACTCCCAGTAGGATTCAGTTGCATAGCAACCAAATTGTTACCTTAAAATATACTTCACATAAAACTTAATCATGTCTTTCCACTAATATATAGAATACAATACAAAAAATACCTCAAAAGGGTAGACAGGGTCATACATATTCTGCCCTGAAGTATATTCCAAAGTTCACTTCTTCTGAGTTACCCCATCATGCCTTGAGTTCCAAATATATTTGAAAATTTCATTCCTCTTCAAAACTAAAGAGTTCATTTTTTACTTTTTCTCTATTTGCCCAGTGTTCTTCCTGCTGGAAGTCATCACCTCTCAGATATATCCACAAATTTCTTTCTCTTTATTCAGCATTCCATGTTGGTGTCAAATTCTTAGAAAAGGCCTTCCTTGACCACTTAATCTGTTCCATTATTTTAAAAGTAGTCTTTGTATTTCTTAGAAACTAATATTTTAAAACCAATGTTTTGATTGTTTGAATTTATCTCTCATGTTTAAAGTTCCATTAATGTGGGTGCATTGTTTTGTTCAATTGTCTCTCTCCTAAACCTAAAAATGTTACTGGCACATAAATATTTGATGAATGATTGAATGAATGATGAATGGGTGGATAAATAGATACAAGTCAAGGAAAGTATATACAGCAATTGTATTTGATCTGAGGATGAACACATAGGTCCTTTTCTTTCTGGTGTACTGTTTGTTTTTTGCTTATTTTCATCTTAACTTTTTAGTTAATGAAAATGTATTTATTTTGCAATGAGAAATCGTGTAATCACAATTATTTTCCATTAAAACTATACAGATCAGGGGCTACAGTGGTAGCACAATGGTAGGGCATTTGCCTTGCACATGGCTGACCCAGGACAGACCTCAGTTCGATCCCCGGAGTCCCATATTTTCCCCCAAGCTAGGAGCTATTTCTGAGCGCATAGCCAAGAGTAACATCTGTGCGTCACCTCAGGTGTGCTCTTCCCACAAAAAAACCCATACAGATCATATTTTCAGGTACATTTAGTAGTTGATTCCAAAGAACAATGCATTAAAAACTCTTTTATTAATCAATTTTTGTACTACTGAAGCTCTGACTGCAATTAAAGAGAAGTATGCTGATTGACCAATTGACAAACATAATGGGTAGTAAAAAGGTTGAGTCTAAATTGTTTAACTACCATGCAGATATTCACAATAATTAAAATGAAAGGGGGTTATAAATGCATTATATAAGCCTGGATTTATGCCAAGTGACTTCTGAGAAACATTTTGTGATGCAAAGAATCCTTTAGCAACTTTGCTAAAATATTTAATATTGCAATACATCAAGGGGATTGACAACAACATATTACTTGATGAAAAAATATATTATTCCATAAAATATTGAGAATAAAGTTAAATAAAGAAATAATTGTATTAAAGACCATTTTCCTTGGTCTCTTAGGAGATTTTCAAGTATTTTGAACTAAAATAATATGATGAATTATGATTTTATCAATATATTTAATTTGCTTAATTTGCTTATTAGTAGTAGTATCAGCCACAATCTATATACTACACATCCTCGTAGATGTTGTGGATGGAAACAATATAAATAGAATATTTTCTCATTTATGCAAATATTCACACACTTGCAGAGACAGCAGTTATATGCACAATTGAGCACCAAAGAAGACTAACAATTTTACTTGGTTTATAGGAAGGACAAAGATTCTAGGAGTAAGGAAAAGAGACAAATTTCTACTTGTTTGATGAAATATATATTGGTTTGTCTCATGAGGAGTATTTGTGTAGTAGCTGAAGGATTAGTAGGAATTTTCTATGCCAGAGTCTTAGTTGGAAGACTACATTACTCACAAAAGAAAATTTGAGGGTATGACAAAATATTAGAAGAGTGATATCATAAAAAAAGAGATTAGAATGAAAAAAACAGAGGCTTTGATGTGTAGGAAGAGGATGAAATTCTGGGGGAAAGATTGGGCAATACTATTCTGTTCAATTGAAAACAAGCTATCTAGAACTTCCTGCTATGGAGAATTTTTACATTTATGAGTCTAAATAACCGTCACCAAGTCAACTTCAAGCTTCTTGCATATATAAGTGAACACAGAATTGGGAAGAGCTACATGGTCCTATGTTTGCTTCCAATAATAGAGAAATTGAATCGTGTTGAGAAAATCTCTTAAACTAAATAAAAAGTTATTGAAGGATTTTGAACCAGACAGCAGCATAATCAAATCTATATTTTGGGGCAAGGATTGGCAACAGATTTTCTTCATGGTCTGGAGAAAATGTAGGCTGGAAAGCCAAATAAAACTAGAAGTGCTTTAATAACATCTTATAGAGAGACAATGAGGAATTATATGCAACATAGACACAGAGTGAAAAATGAAAGAATGCATAGGTCTGAAAGTAGTGCTGACTGATGGAGTTTGAAAAGGGCGAGGAGCTGAATGTACTTTTTTTTTGGACAGCATAGACCTGACAGTCATTGTAGGAAACAGAAGGGTAATAAATGGTGCTTCAGAATATTTAAAATGGGGGTTAGGGTGAAGGTAATTTTCATGTGTGGTTATTTGGAACCTGTTAAATGCCACTTAACAATCACCCAGGAAGTTAATATTTAAGGTCTAAATGATATGTCCTGTGCCAAAATGCTTTTTAGAACCCTATTTACTGCATAATTTCAGTATCCCTGCTCTCTCATTTACTTTTTGTCCATGTTATTGGCATTTCAGTTGAATTCATTTCTATACATTACTAATGATGTCGCAATAGATAAGCTGGCTTACAGACATTTATTTTTTGGATTGTTTGCATATTTTAAAGTTCCAGCAGTGGAAACACAAACTGAAAAGATTAGCCTATCTTTAGGATTAATTAAAATTAATTTTCTTTCCAAAAGAGCCTTGATAATGTATACTACTACCCATAAAAATATTCAAGCTTCACAAAAGCTCAAATTGACATGTAAATAACATTTATCAATATGTGAGTTAGAGATGTGTGTGTGATGAGGGGAGATGGCCAATAACTCTCCATGTCCACTTTTTTGGTTACTACCGTCATATTATCTGGATCTGTAAGTTAAACTTTTATAGGTTACCTATCTCTACTAAGATTATATTTTTTTCTTTCTCTGCCTAACTTATTTTTAAAATACCCAATTTTAAGATATTTTATTATGAGAGTATGTTGTATTTTGTCAAATAATATTTTTGCATCTTGTGAGATAGTGTATGACTTTTCTTCATCTGCTGATTTGTAAATATTGAATCACTTTTACATCCCAGGGAACAATCCCACTAGTACACACTGTGGGATTTTATTAATGTGCTGTTGAATTCAGTTTGCTAGTATTTTATAAGGATTCTTAAATCTATATTCACCAAGAAAAGTTGTGTAGAGTTTGCCTTGTTTGTAAGGTAATTATAGTCGTATAACATAATTATATATAACATATTTATAATAGATTTAGTAGGTTAATTACTAGTCTCATAAAATGAATTTGGAAGCATTTAATAATCATCATTTTTCAAGGGTTCAAGAAAGATTTGTGTTAAATTCTCCTTTAAAATCTTGATAAAATTCATCACTAAAATTATCTCAACTTGGGCTTTTAATCTGCTGTGAAGTGTTTTGATTACTGATTCAATCTCTTTATTCAGCACTTATCTTTTCATATTTTCTCTATCATTATGATTTAGTATTGGAAGCTTGCATGTCTGCAGGGATAATCTTTTGTCTTGTAAGACTTTTTGCTGATAAAGCTTTCAAGAAAATTTTAGGGGCTCCCTACTTAACTGAATGCTTGCCAACACTGAGAAAAGAAAAAAAATTGAATTCTGCTGATGACAGAAAAAGGGTTCATAGCTAGGATATACAAAGCACTCAGAAAGGTGAGCTCCAAAAAATCTAGTAAAGCCATAGAAAATGGGGAGAAGAAATGAATAGACACTTCTCTGAGAAAGAAAACAAATGGCCAATAGACACATGAAAACATGTTCACTATCACTCATCATCAGGGAAATCCAAATCAAGACAACAATGAGGTACCATCTTACACCAGTGAGGATGTAACACATCAAAAATAATGTGACCAATCTCTGTTGGCGGGGATATGGTAAGAAAAGAACTCTCATCCACTGCTGGTGGAAATGCTGCCTGTATAACTCCTATGAAAAATACGGAGGGTGGTCAGATATCTCAGAATTGAGTTGCCATATGATCCAGCAATGGTACCCCTGAACATCTATCCCCAAGACAGAAGGATATTCATCACAAAGTATTCATGCACTCCATTATTTATCGCAGCTCTCAGCACAATAGCCAAGATTTGGAACCAAACCTGATGCCCAACCACAGATGAGTAGATCATGAAGATGTGCTACTTATACCTAATGGAATAGTACATAGCAGTTAGAAATGATACAATCATGGAATTTGCAACAACATGAATGGATCTAGAAAATATTATGTTGAATGAAGTAAGCCAGAAGAAGGATAAATACAGAATGATAACACTTATCTGAGGTATTTAGAATATATACCATATATACATATAATACTCCATGAACTAATACAGTGGTCTAAAGGGTAGAAACTCCAAGCACTGTAGGTGTCAGCATATAGAAAGGAGAAGTTTTCAAATCCAGTGTAAGGGGGGCAATACAAAGCCTTGGCTATCCATCATACCATAAAGAACCAGCAACAACAGAAACAGTGGTTTAGAGTAAACAGATATGCAATCAACCTCTAACTACAAAGGCCTATAATAATGTCCTAATGTATTTATCCACAGAATTAGGTGCAGAATATGATTGGAAGCCAGAACTTCCACTGCAGTGATTGCTAACAATGTTTAATGCCTTAATTTTATCAGGTATAAAATAACCCTTCAACTTCTTTGTCTGTAGTTGTTCTTGGAAACAAAGGGTGGACACCCTAATTTTATGCCTCAGTGCTCAATCATACAAGAAAACATATACAGTGCTCAGTATGACAATGTCTTGATAAAATACTCCAATTTACCCATTTCCTTTTGTTTATGTATTTTACTAGGATCTAAAGCATATGACCATTCAGACCACTGAAACAGTCAATGGCGCACCACAGACTTATGTTACAGGTCCCACTCATTGAATACGTTTTTGCAAATTACCATTTTCTTATTTTTAATTCTTTCTCTCTTTTTTCTTCCTTACTTCCTCTTTCCTTCTCTCATTTCTTCTTCCTCTTCAGCAATTCAATCTATGTTAAATAAAGCCCACACTCTCAGTTTCTTTTTAGGAAAGGAACCCCAATACATTAGATGAGGCTGCTGATACTATATAAGGTAGCCACCTCTTATAGTTCTCACTACCACATTGCTTAGTACTCTAGACTTCAAAACTATGCTTATCCTAAAATACTCCAGCCACTACCTAACCCTGAAACCTTAATTTAGCAAAGTCCACTCCTGTCAGTGATGAACTAACTGCCTAGAAATTGGAAAACCTTCCAACTCTGAGGCACCGGCCCATTTTTAACTTATTTTTACAGTATTTACTTATTTTTCTTTTCTCTTCTCTCTTATCCTTTGTTTTCACTTTATTTCTCTCCTAATCTATATATTTAGTTAATTATTTACCTATTTTAATTCAATTATTTCTTAAGAGCTCAGACCCATCCTATGAGTGTCAGGCCTTCAACAACAGTTAAAGAATAGATCACTAATATCTGTCTTTATGTGGGCATGAGTTTGTAGACACTGGACTTCTCTCTGATTGCCAAAACTAAAATGTGAACAATCCATGTCTAAAGTGTATATAGCCCCTCTTATATTTTATCCCTCCTCCCCACTTCAGAAACCCTTCTATACTTTCATCCCCCAATCCTGATCTGATAACCCTCCTTATTTAACCTTCTTTACCCTCAGTTCTTAATTCATTAGGTACCAAGACAGACCTCCTGCCCCCAATAAGCCACCACACAGTTCTCAAAATGAAAGGACACCCTCTCAGCCCCACATCTCTCGCCCCAGCAAGAAACTACAACCAACATTCCTGCTGATGAATACTTTGTGGCCCTTCTTCTCACCCCCCACAATATGCAATGTTGCATGTTACCGAATTAAGCTCTAGAAGGACCCCCAGCTTAAGGACACTATTTGATTCCTGATTGCTGCAAATCATTTCTCAAACTCAACAAGACCACAGTGTCTGATGAAAATGTGCCTTGGATTTCACCTCCTACAAGAATATCTCAAAATGATTGAGAAGCTTATATTTCATTTATATGTTTAATACCTCTATAATAATATCTTAGTCTATTTATTCCTAAATGTAAGGTAGTCTCTTACATCACTTTTTTCTTTAATTACATTTAAAATTTTATTTTTAAAATATTTATTCATTTTAAAAATTAATAATTAATATCAGTAGTAATATTAATTATAAATAAATATGTATATATTTTTAAAAATTATTTTTATTTATTAAATACATATAAAATATATATTATAACTATATATAAATATATATATATATTTAACTTCACCTGTTTTGGTTTTGCTTGGTACAAAAACATACAAGTCTTGCTTGGGATAAAAGCTCAGGTCAAAACCAAGGCATAGAGATTATGTAGCCTGTCATTCTTACCCCAAATGCACCTGCAATATAAAATGACACTTTTCCTTTTTTCAAAGGCGTGCTAATATGTATATAAACAAGCTCTTATCTACTAGGGATAAGAATTCATACATTTTCTAATACAGGGGTGCCTCCCACCCTGAACCTGTGTCATGTAGACCCAATTTAGACTCCATGTGATCAGACAGCGACCATCTAATCCTGAACCCTAGATCTCAGGCATAGAACTGACACAGTTCTCTGAAACAGTACCAGGAACCAAGCTCGCCCTGGGAAATTCTTAATACTGCTCTGGCACCAACATGCGCCAATTTTGATATAACATCCTGACAATGAGGAAATCACAACAACTTGATTTAAGAGCAGGTTTCTTATTTAATCACCTAATGGTTAGATAAAATCATAAGACACGTCATCCTTTGATCTGTGCAAAAACGAAGATGGCTAACTAGAGAAGACTGACTTTGAAAACCATGACTGGGAAGAATTTATCCTGGGACCAATCCTAGGCTTTAGCCTAGGACTTGTACAATAACCAGAATCTCTAGCTCCAGAGGTCTGACTTTAACAACTGCAATTGAGCAGAACTTTTGGAACCCTAATGAAAGACTCTATCCTAGGCTTTGTCATAGGATATGTGCAAAGACCAAGACCACTAATTACAGAAGACTGGTTACAACAACAGTGATAGGAATAGAACTTCTAGAACCATAAAGAATGAATCTATCCTAGGCTCCATCCTAGGCTTGGTCCTATGACCTCGATCTCTAGTTACAGAGGCCAGTTAGAGGGGGGAATAAGAGAGGCACCAAGACCAAACAGGTGCAAGACTACTAAGTATTAGGCTAGATACAGAGGGAACAACATATTCTGGAAGCCCTAGGGGTGAGGGAAGAGCATATGGGAGGTAGGACAAAAACGGAGGTGTAGGGAGGACAAATTGGTGATGGAAATCCCCCCTGATTTTATGTAAATATGTACCTAAAATATTATTGTCAACAATATGTAAGCCACTATGGTCAAAATAAAAATTAAAAAAAAAACAGTGATCTAAGTTAGGCATCTCAGGACAGCATTTCACCAACTAGTTCCGAGGAGAACTCCACTGTGGCTTGAAATTGTTAATGCTCTTTCATTGTGAACGTCTTGCTCTTAATGAGTCTGTTAGGCACTAGGAAATGAAATCAATGTTTCTGTATCTTGTTCAATCTTGTTGCTTTTATTTTTAGTGAATCTATATTGACATGGTTTTAAAAAATGTAGGTGGCAAGGACAAAAATGTAACTTTTCTAATTAATCTCTCTGTCCTCTTAACTACCTAGGGCAATATCATAGAAACACTGTAGAGGCAAGTTATTAATTTATAATATGTGATGATAATCTTGCTGTTATAAAGAAAAGACGCCATTCTCTAAAACTTAAAAGAATATTTATAAAAATATGATATAGTTATTTAGTACATTTCTACATTCAATCACAAAGTTAGGATTAATTTTAGCATCAGAATTTTATATACCTTTTAAAGAATAAATATGCTGTACTTATTTTTCTATACAAAAACATTGTTCTTGAAGGGATACAGTCAGATGCAAACATTAATAATATATCACAGTACTTTGTAAAATAAAAAATAAAAATAATTTCAAGGCATCCAACTACTGAAGGATATACATATAAACTTCTTTATCTCCACATACAATGACATATCATAGAGGTCAAAATGGATATGTATTCATAATAGATAATGTATAATAATATATAATATATAATGATAATATATGATTACGGATTCATTGATACATATATCAATTTTTCAAAATTGCAATAAATACATGCATTTATTAAATTTAATAAATTTAATTTAATTTTAATTTAATTGAATTAAACACTATGATTCTTTGTTGCTAAAAGTAGACAATTGACAATGTCTGGGGCCAGAGAAATAGCACAGCAAGTGATAGAGTGTTTGTTTTGCACATGGCCAACCTGACGGACCTGGTTTGACTCTCAGCATCCCATATGGTTCCCCAAGCCTGCAGGAGTGATTTCTGAGTGTAGAGCCAGGAGTAACCCATGAGTGACACCAGTTGTGATCCCTCCTCCTATATACCTATTTCTTCTCCCAAATAGCTATGAAAATATTTATTTAGAGGCAAGTAAGATAGTACATTTAGAAAGGCACTTGCCTTACATATGACTGACCTGAGTTTGATCTCTGGTATCCAAATGGTCCCTGATTATTGCCAAGAGTTATCCCTGAGCATAGAGCCATAGAGCTCTGATCACAGCCAGGTGTAGCTGAAATGCAAACAAAATGCAAAAAAAGTTCATTTATTAAACATATCTATGCAATATAAGTTAGTCTTAGAAATGAAGGTCAAGGCACACTTCTCTTCTCTCAACTTATTGATTTGCATTTCTACATGATTTCATAATTCATTGGGTACTGTTTATATATTTACTCATGTGTCCCTCTTGTAGTCTTTACACACTGATCTTTGATTGTGATTCATTCTATGGAAGCAAATATTAAGCTCATATTCTCAGGTGACAAGCTCCATGTTATTTGTCAGGTGATAGACAATGAAATGTTTGCAGAACTCAAATTTACTCATTCATAAAGTTGTGCTTCCTTTTTGAAATAAGCTGTTGAAAGGCAGAAGCAATAGGACAGAGCGTAGCACATTTGCCTTGCATGTGCCACCCAGATTCAATTTCTGGCATCCCATATAGTCACCTGAACATCTCTAGAAGTTATTCCTGAGTGCAAAGCCAGTAGTAAGTCCTGAGTATCTCTGGCTTTGACCGAAAAAAAAATAACAAAACCCAAAAGTAAAAGCAAAAAGCTGATGAGCATTACATTGCATTTTTGGCAGCTGTGATCTCAAAAGGTGTAGAACTCAAAGTTCTATTTATGAAAATTATCTTTATCTTAATGGCATTTTTGTTATGTTTATCCATAATTTATGTATAATGAGTAGAAGAATGGCTAGAAGACAATTATGATCACTGGTTTCCCTCCTCTGCATTATCTTCTGTACTCCCATGTCTTATAAAACTCATGAATTACACAAGAGAGCTGTTCACAATAGATGTAGCCACAAGAATGTTGTGAAACCTGCCCATGTCCATATGATGACTTTCTTAACATGACCAGACCAAAAAAATAATTATTCTATGTGTTCTATCTTTAAACAAAATAGGGATCATCAGTTAGGCATGTCTTATGCTTAAGAATTAACTTCACGAACCCACATGCCAGCACTTCACCTTTCCTCTTTCAATTGGTATATTTACCCTGCATGTAAACAACCGGGAGAGGCTGGAGCAGGGCTCAGCAGACCCCAAATGCCAGGACTTTACCTTTCCTCTTTCAACTGGTATGTGGTTGTCACTGAGCAGGAAAGCTAGCCCAAAGGCAGCCTATGTTGAACACTAGTGCAATGAACTGAGAGCCCCCTATGCCAGACTGGCCTTCAGGGCAAGGCCCGGCAGCTGGGTCTCTGGGAGTTGGGAGGTGGAAGAGAAACTCCTCCCATATGCGTAAACAACCAGGATCAGCTGGAGAAGGACTCAGCAGACCCACATGCCATTCCTCTTTCAACTGGTATGTAGGGGTCACTGAGCGTGAAAGCTAACCCAAGGCCCCCTATGCTAAGACTCCTCAAGCCAGATTGGCCTTCAGGGCAAGGCTTGGCAGCAGGGAATCTGGGGGTAGGGGGTTGGGGGAAAATTCCTCCCCTATGCATAAACAACTAGGAGAGGCTGGAGCAGGGCTCAGCAGACTCCACATGCCAGGACTTCACCGTTCCTATTTCAACCGGTATATGGGGGTCATTTAGCGAGAGAGCTAGCCCAAAGGCCCCCTGTGCTGAAAGCAAGTGCAGGGGACTATGACCCCCCACGCCAGACTGACCTTTAGGGCAAGGCCTGGCAGCTGGATCTCTGGGGGGTTGAGATGGGAGAGAAACTTATCCCCTAAGTGTAACACCTGGGAGCAGGGCTGAGCAGACCGGTACTTCACTCCTCTCCTATGAATTGGGAAACTCTAGAGCATGTCTCAGTAGACCCCACATGCCAAGACCGTTCCTCTTTCAACTGGTATGTGGAGGTCACTGAGTGGAAGAGCTAGGGCCCCCTGTGCTGAACATTAGTGCAGGGGAATGAGACCCCCCCCCACGCCACACAGGCCCTCAGGCCTAGGCCTGGAAGCTGGGTCTCTTGTAGGTTGGTGGGTGGGAGAAAAACTCCTCAACTATGCGTAAATATGGGAGAGGCTGGAGCATGGCTCAGCAGACTCCATATACCAGGACATCACCATTCCTTTTTCAACTGGTATGTGGGGTTCACTGAGCAGGAGAGCTAGCCCAAAGGCCCCCTGTGCAGAACACTAGTACAGAGAACTGAGACGCCCCCACACTCAAGACCGGCCTTCCTGGCAAAGCCTGGCAGCTGGATGTCTGGAGGTGTGGGAGGTGAGAGAGAAACAGCTCCCCTATGCATAAACAACTGTGAGAGGCTGGAGCAGGGATCAACAGACCACACATGACAGGACTTCACAGTAGTACTCTTTAAACAGGTATGTGGGGTCACTGAGCAGGAGAGCTAGCACAAAAGCCCTCTGTGCTGATCACTAGGCAGGGGACTGAGACACACCTCCCACACCAGACCAGCCTTCAGGGCAAGATCTGGCTACTGGGTATCTGGGTGTTGGGAGGTGGTGAGAAACTCCCCCCTATGCATAAAGAACCAGGAGAGACTGAAGTAGGGTTCAGCAGACCACACATGCCGAGACTTCAAAGTTCCTCTTTCAACTGGTATGTGGGGGGTCAATGAGTGAGGGAGCTAGCCAAAAGGCCCATGTACTGAAAATTAGTGAGGGGACTATGACCCCCTCCCATGCCAGACTGGCCTTCAGGGCAAGGCTTGGAAGCTGTGTTTATGGGGGTTTGAAGGATGGAAGAGAAACTTTCCCCTATGTGTTAACAACCAGAAGAGGCTGGAGCAGGGTTCAACAGACTCCACATGCCATGACTTGATCGTTCCATTTTCAAATGGTATGTGGGGGCCACTGAGCGGGAGAGCTAGCCCAAAGGCCCCCTGTGCTGAACACGAGTGCAGGGGACTGAGACCCACCCCCCAAGCCAGACCAGCCTTGAGGTCAAGGCCTGGCAACTGGGTCTCTGGTGGTTTGGGAGTTGGAAGAGAAACTCCTTCCCTATGCGTAAACAAGGAGAGAGGCTGGAGTAGGGCTCATCAGACCTCACATGCCAATACTTCACAGTTCGTATTTCAACTAGTATGTGAGGATCACTGAGTGGGTCAGCTAGCCCAAAGACCCACTGTGTTGAACACTAGTGCAGGGGAATGAGACCCCCCATGCCATACTGGCCTTCATGGCTAGGCCTGTCTGCTGAGTCTCTCATGGGTTAGCAGGTGAGAGAGAAATTCTCCCCTATGCGTAAACACACAGGAAAGGCTGGAGCAGGGCTCAGGAGACTCCACATGCCAGGACTTTATGGTTCCTCTTTCAACTGGTATGTGGGGGTCACTGAGCAGGACCCCTGTGCTGAACACTAGTGCCTAGGACTGAGATCCCTCCACGCCCGAATGGCCTTTAGGGCAAGGCTTAGCAGCTGAGTCTTTGGGGCGTTGGAGGAAGGAAATCATACTATTCCATGACCATAAACTATGTGGTGGACCCCTTTGCAGGGGTGTCTTTTCTTACTAATCCTTATATTCAAAAGTGCCCAGGCGCTAATGTGCCCACACGAATAATATTCTTTATAACCATTATCCAACAATGCTCCTAAGTTTAGATTTTTCCTAGGAAAGGAAATGGAATTCCTATGATTTGGAGGATAACACTCCAATAGACCTCTAAAGTCAGTCTATATGTGGGTGTGAGTTTCTATACAGTGGTCTTCTTTCTGATTGCCAAACCTAAACCATAAACAATTCATCTATATAGAGTATATAGCCTCTCTTGTATATTACCCCTCCTCCCACTCCAGAATCCCTTCTACCCCTTCATCTGCCGATCCTGATGTTATCCCTCATTATTTAACCTCTTTACCCTCAGTTCTTAACTTGTTAGGCACCAAGACCAACTTCCTGCCCCAACAAACCACCACCCAGCTCCTTAACGAAAAGACACTCCCTCAGTCCTCATTACTTGCCTCAGCAAAAAAACTTCATCCAACATGCCTGCTGACTCATGCTATGTGGCCGTTCTCATGCCCCTAAAATCATGGTCTGTTGTATAGTTCCTAATTCAGCTTCAGAAGGACCTCTAGCTCAAGGACACTACATGATTTTTTAATGCTGCAAATCATGTCTCAAACTCAAGACCAAGGTTTGTGATTAAAAAAGTACCTTGGATTTCACCCCTCACAAGAATATCCCAAAAGACATAATTGGGAGACCCATATTGCTTTTGTATGTTTACTATCTTTATAATAATGCATTTTAAGGTGCGTATTCCTAAATATAAAGGTAGCCTCCTCCATCACTTGTTTTCTTCAATTATTTTTTAACTCAGTTTTATTTATTTGTTCTATTTTATATATACATATTTTCCTTAAGGATAAAGAAAAAAGCACCAGTGTTGATGCTGCTTTGTACGAAAGCCAAGGAAAAGTCTTGCCGGGGATAAAAGCTCAGGGCAAAATCAGCACAGTGACTGTGTAGCCTTTCATTCTTACCCACAATAGCACCAGCAATATAATATGACACCATCCACTTTGGTATAGGCACAGTAAAAAAGGGAAACCATAAACAGAAACAAGATCTTATCTTTTAGAAATAAGAACTCATACTTTTTATAATACAGGGGTGCCTCCTACCTTGAACATGTGTCATGTGGATACAACTCAGTATCCATGAGATTGGACAGTGTTAGTCCAACCCGAACCCCAGATCCCAGACGTAGAACTGATACAACTCCCTGCAACAACATTAGGAACCAAACTCTCATGGGAAATTTCTAATACTGCTCTGGTACCGACTTGCACCAGTTCTGATATGACATCCTGACAATAAGGAAACAACATGAACTAACACCAGGTTGTCCTATAATATCACCTAAGGGTAAGAGGAAATCAGAAGACGTATCATCCCTTGATCTGTGTAAAAATCAAAAGAGCTAACTACAGAAAACTGACTTTGACAACCATGACTTGGCAGAACTTACCTTGGGACCAATAAGAAAAACACTATCAGGACCAGAGAGATAGCATGGAGGTAAGGCTTTTGCCTTGCATGTAGAAGGATGGTGGTTCAAATCCCGGCATCCCACATGGTCCCCCGAGCCTGCCAGGAGCGATTTCTGAGCATAGAGCCAGGAGTAACCCCTGAGCACTGCCGGGTGTGACCCAAAAACCAAAAAAGAAAAAAAAAGAAAAACACTACCCTAGGCTGTAGCCTAGGACTCATGCAAAAATCAATATCTCTAATTACAGAGGCTTGACTTTGACAACAGAGACTGAGCAAGAACTTTTGGAAGCATAATGTCATAGGCTTCTGCTTAGGATCTGAGCAGAAACAAAGAACACTTATTACAGAAGACTGACCACAACAACAACGATGGAACAGAACTTCTAGAACCGCAAAGACTCCATCCTAGACCTTGTCCTATGACCTGCGAAAATACCAATATCTCTAGGTACAGTGGCCTGATTTTATCATCCACAACTGGATGGAAAGTTTCCTAGCACCACAGAAAAGCCCTTGGGATGTGGTAATGAGCATGTATGGAGCCAGTAGTTGTTCCCATGATGGTATGCTTCAAGGATGGAGAAACCCTGAATCTCTTAAGCCAAGGGAAATTTCATTCTTCCCTAATACTTACTGTGCCTGTGCGGAAAAAAAAGGGGGGGGCACAAAACCTTGCCACACCAGCACTCCTTTTTTCTTTTCTTTTCCTCTTTTTTCTTTCTTTTTCACTCTTGTGGTTATTATTTGGTGATCTGTTTGTTGCTGGGTGCATTTTTTCTTTTTTTGGTAGTTATTAGCTTTTTGTTTGTTTTTTGTTTTGTTTTGTTTTGTTTCATTTTTCCTTTTTCGTTGTCTTCTTCCAGCAGAATCACACAACTTGAATCTACTTGTTCTGCCTCATGAGTTGAAGGAGAAAATAAAAATAATTGGTATCAAAACCAAACAGCTGTATGAACATTGAGTGGAATTAAAAAATGATCTGCTTAAACATCAAACCTAAAGTCAATAACAGAATAGATACCCTAACTATAACAAGCTATACATAGAAGGGAACATTTTTATTAGCACTTTGGGGGACAAAAGGGGATATGGGACACATGCTGGGTGGAAGGAGCACAACCCTGGTGGTGGAATGACCTTGATTCATTCTCACTATGTGCCATATATACTACTCTGAAAGATATGTTATTCACTCTTTGGTCACAATAAAAATTATTATTATTAAAAAAGTATTAACTTCTATCATATCTACAAATGCAGTAATCATGTCTGCATAGGGCCAGCTCAATCAATTTTGTTCTCAAAAGAGATGTAAACCATGCCATGAAAAATTATGAGTAAACAAGCCATGCAGAAGAAACCTGGCAATCTTGGGAGGAGAGAATAGACTAATTCTTTACTGTTCTGAAGGCACCACTGCTGTACCCATCATCTATAATCACACTATTCCTATGGCCCTGCTTCACCACTCCTCTATGATCATCTGCAGAGTCACTAATCTGACCAAATTCTTGGAATTCTGGTACTTGGGGTTGATATCACTGAGACATTTTGGGGGTGAGTGCAGACACCCTTCTCACCCATCGTCTCCTACTTCCAAAATATCTGGCAGCTAAAAACATGTTCCACAAAAGCTGCAGCATCAGTAATAGTACTTTGAATTCCTGGACCACAAATATGACCACATGACAACTTCATTTGTTTGATGCTGTCATCCCCATAAGAACACACCAAGTTAAATGCCAATGTGTAGGTGAGGTGACTTCATGATTAGAAACAATGAAAGAACTGAATGGTCAGCTAACAACAAGAGTTAATCAAATCTTCTATAAATGGCATAATGACCTCATTGGAGATAGAATAATTTTCACAATTTGCTTGCCATTAGGCTATATTTTTTAGTTTTTAGTTTTTAATTCTCTTTCTTTTCCTTCTTTTTAATTTTTCTATTTTTAAAAAAATGACTCTCCCATATCTAAAAACAAATGTATTATGTTCAACTATGTTATGCATGTTCTTCAAATAAAATAAAAAATAAGCATAGTTTAATGAAAGAATTAACTAGTAGGAGCTGGAGTGTTATTACAGCAGGTAGGCTTCTTACGTTGCACATGCTCTAATATGTATGATCCCTGCTAGCATACACGGTCCCTTATATCTCACCAGGAGTTTTCTATGAGTACAGAGCCAGAATACAAATTAAATTTTGAAGTCACAGAAAGGTTGTAGACAAAAAGTCAAAGTAAAGCAAATATAATACAGTGTACAAAAACATGACAACTTAATGAAACTCTTAAAAATAATTTCCAAACATGTTAGAAACTGAATGTCTAAAAAGAAGGTTCAATAAAACAAAAATTTCTAGCTCTATTTTGGCTGATTGATTCACTGATGAACTATGTAGAACTTGTCTTTTCTACTAAGAGGCAAAAATGTGTGTGACATTCACACAAGGAAATCTGAACATGCCCATTCCCTGAGCCATGATTTTATTTCCAAGTTATCTGCATATTTTGGTTAAAACCAGATAACAATTTTTAAAATGTGTTTGTGACAGGTATTCTAAGATGGGGTGAAAGTGTGGATCCACATATCTGTTCCACTAGCGTGTCCTATTGAAGGAACTCAACTATAAGACAATAGTAAATGAACATCAACAAGATGGCTTTTGGAGGTTAGGCCCAGAACACAAAGCAGGACTGACAAGAGCCATAAATGAATCTAAAATAGCAGGCAGAGTAAAATCACAGACATTTTTCACTATTAGCATTGATTTTTAGAGCTCTTTATTTTGGAAGGCACTTACTCCTTTGACATCTTCACCACCTCTATTTTTGATTTTCTGATAATTTACCCTGGCCTCTGCATCGCCCCGGGATTTATAGAATTAAAAGTCACTAGCTTATTTCCTTATTTATTTTGCTTAACTCAGTAGCTTTTAATAATCAGGTCCCTGCAATCATTACCTTGCAAAATTACCTTGCACCATCAGAAAGGCTCTGTTCACAGTATAGCTGAGGCTCTTAAAACAAAGTTTTCAAGTTTGATTGGAAAGTGCTATGCAGATTTGGTGTTCTTCATGATAAAAACCTGCACAACACATAGACCTCGTGTTTTCTCTGATTACCAAAGACACAGAACCCCAAGTAGTTTATTCTCTATGGGGATTTCTAGCAGAAAACAGATACTAGTTTTCAACCTGCCCAGACTTTCCTGCTACCTGCAGCAGGTATAAACAGTTATAATTATGTCAATATCTCTGCTGTCATATTTATTCTGACTGTTCCTATATTATGTGATAGGTGTTTGCTGTCCTTTATCAACTAAATATAACATGTAAATGTCTAAGTAATTGCAACACTTAGCAGCTCACATGATCACTTTAGATATTAATTGAGTACAATAACACAATATAAGAACAACTTTCTTAATTTTCAGTGTACAATGCATTATTATAATTGAGTAGAGATCTGAAAGTGTATAAAATATTTTAGAATTTATGTTGTTTGTTGCAATTCAGCCCCTGAAGAGGTTGACTGATGGAGGCATGGAGGATGAGGTCTTTCCCCTTCAGCTGGAAGCACGCGTCTGCCACCCTGTCTAGCTGATGGTTCTGAGGTGAAGCGGCTGGTAAAAAGCTAGCAGACAGTCAGGCTTGTGAAAATTCAGCTTTATTCAGAGGACAAGACTGAAACCGAAAGCCTCAGCATCAATTCCTGCCAAAAGCCCCTCGCCTTCCACAGACCCTTGTTTTTATCCCCCAGAATCAGATACTACCCAATGGTGGGATCAGATACCACCCAATGGTGGAAGCAGAATCAGGTACTACCCTAGGGTGGGGGTAGAATGCCAGGTCACACCCTAGGGTAGGGCACAATCACCGATCAGGGTAGGGTCAGTAACATAATAATCTCTTAAAATATTTACACACAACAGTTGTTTACTACTCAGTGGACATAATGTTTTAGTCTAACGATTCATTTTAACCAGATGCTTTTTCCTTTGATAAGACTATTCTGGTGGTTAGGAAGACAAAGAAAACCATAGTATCTTTGTTCCAGGTCATATTATCTCAAGTGGAGCAAGACACATAAAACAATCTTGGAGACATAATGTAAAGAAATTAGCCAAGTTGAGAGAGCATCCAAGATGAGATAAAGTCTTCTAAAAATTTAGCACATGTTAATGTTGGAGCAAATGACTCCAGGCTGCGATTGATTTATAATATTCCAAAATACTCAAGCAGAACCTGGTTATTATTTTTTATGTGTTTGATTAGAAAAGAAAGCCTCCCAAAGCAGTGCTCAGGAGCCCAGGGTCCTCTCTTGGTGAAAGGTGGCCAGCCAGTCTTATAGTTCAATGACAGAGACCCATGATGTGCTGCCACTAAGTCCCTATATTATGAAGAACCACTGGAGTCAAAAACAGATGGTGTGAGAATGTTGATTCCTGGATTAAATGTGAGGAATCAACATTGGGACCCTAAAGAGGATTGGCATGTATTTAATATGTCTTCCATGACTGGTTGGTTTTGAGAGACAAAAATAATCAAGACTGTGTTTTTGTGTGCAAAATAGTGTATATTATGTGCTACATTATATATCAGATTTTAGGCAACATGACTAATATTGAACCATGAGCCTTGTCTATGGCTAACTGGATTTCCAACGTGGACAAAGTTAAATGTGCTGGGTGTAATCATTTTTATTTTTTTCAAAGGCTATCAAAATGTAATCATAGTACTGTCTTAATTTAGATTCCTTTTATTATGCATATATGTATAATGAAATGTTGCCCAGCAAAATTTGAGCTTCTATTAGAAACAAATAATTTTCTGGTATTTTGAATTTAAGAACATACTTCTACCAAGAAAGGATACATTATCATTTGAAATTAGAATTTACTCTATGATCTTGCATTTTTATTTGCTAAACTTAGCAACTTTCATAGGGGGCCATTTCTTTGATGTGTACCATCCTTTTGTATATGTTCTTGAGTCCTTGTCTTTTTTCCTTTAGGATTTTGCTATTCTAAACCACTTTAGTCATTGATGAGAAGAAAATAGCTAGAATCTATAGAATGTGGGACTGGACTGATAGCACAGTGGTAGGGCATTTGCCTAGCACACAGCCATCCTGGGAAAAACCTGGGTTAAATCCCCAGTATACCATATGGTATTCCTAGTTTGCCAGGAGCAATTTCTGAGCTCAGAGCCAGGAGTACCCCCTGAGTATCACCGGGAGAGAGAGAAATGCTAAAGAATGCCAGAGAAAGGATTTCTTCCAGAAAGTTCTTAGAAAGGAATGTAGTCCTTCAAACACATGGATTTTATTCCTCTAAGAGCCATTTTCTGACTTCTGACCTCCATAACTGCAGTATAATCATTTTTGTTTATTTATATTTTGGGCCACACCTGGTACTGCTCAGGGATAGCTCTTCACTCAGAAATCACTCCTGGTAGGCTCAAGGGATCATATGGGATGCAAGGAATCTAACTTGGTAGACTGCATGCAACATAAATGCCTTATCTGCTGCGTTATTGCTGCAGGCCCCTGTGTAATCATGTTGAAGCCACTAAATTTGCAGTTTTCTTTTAATAACAGCAATAGATGTGTTTTTAATGTAGAAACATCCCCCACTCAACCTTCCCCCTATGTTGATTGTCCCAACTGAGACAGATGAGACATGCTTCCTTCATTTTATTTCCTTTCGATAGAACATCCCTAACCTAGTTGCCTTCATGTTTCATACTTCACTTAAGTTCTAGGCCTCAAAGCCCTTTTATGGTAAGCCTTTTTTCAGCACACTGTGGAAGTTCCCCTTCCATCTCCAGTTAGTCTGTTTCCTTATTCCTACCTTCATTTTTTCCAGCAGTTATGACCAATTGCCAGATAATAGATGGCATTTGTTCATGCTATTACAAGTTTTTCTAACCAGCACAGTCTGCATCCTCCTGACACTAGACCAGCAGTCTCTGCTGGATTCCCGGCCCTTAGGAAGTAATGCCCTCAAAGCCGAATTCGTGGGATGGACTGATAGTGTGTCCTCTGGGTCTCAGGAAATTTTACACTGTTTTTTCTATGCCTCTCCAAGGTTTTCCTTCTGTAGATATTATAGAGTCTTTTTCACATGTTAAGAAAGAAAAAAATGAAGAGTAAATGCAAATGATGAAGGAGTAGCACAAATCATCAGTAAGTATTTATTTTGAGGTCTGAGATACCTTGAACCCTTTTGCTGCTTAATTTTTTTTTTTTTTTGGTTTTTCGGGCCACACCCATTTGATGCTCAAGGGTTACTCCTGGCTAAGCACTCAGAAATTGCCCCTGGCTTGGGGGGTCCATATGGGACGCCGGGGGATCCAACCGCAATCTTTCCTTGGCTAGCATTTGCAAAGCAGACAACTTACCTCTAGTGCCACCTCGCCGGCCCCGCTGCTTAATATTTTTATATTAATTTATAAATATATTTATATTTATATATATTTATGATTATTTATATTTATTTCTATAAAATTATTGGGACCAGGATGATAGTACAATGGATGGTAGATATACATATATATATGCCTTACATGTGGCTGAGCTATGACCAATACTAGGTAGTCCATACGGTCCCTCAAGCTCCCTGAGTGAAAAGCTAAGATTACCACCAGATGTGGCCCACAAACAATAACAAAAACAGCAACAAAATAAGAAAATTTGTGTGTGCTTGCTGCTTTGGGGGAAGAGCTATACTGTTTGTGGCTTTACAAATAAGCTCTTTGCTATACCTAATGTCCTTTGAAAATCAAAAATATTCAAGTCAATAGCCTAACTCATTTGCATCAAAGTTGAGTAGACTACAAAGCAAGTGCTACCTACCACTCTCCTTCCCTTTTGTCATACAGCATTATAGCATTCTTGGATGTTTGCAATGAAAGTTACTGAGAGTAAACAAAGTATGCCCAGGGCAGGGGAGAGTGCAAATGTTAAAGCTCTTTCCTTGCTGAAGGCTGTGACCATGATTCAAATTCTAACACTGTGTATAGTGCCTTGAGCACCACCAGGCATGGCTCCTGAGCACCACTTTATGTGACAAGAGAAAGAATGGCAAGTCTTTAAAGTTATATGTAATAAGTTTAGAAACTTTTTTAGCTGAAGACCTTGAAGGATGCAAGAATTATGGGACAAGATGGAGCCTATGAGGAATCTCTGAGCGAGTAATTGATGAACATACAATCTGAATCAAAAGAAATAAGAATTATGGGGCCAGAGTGATAGCACAGCTATGGGGCATTTGCCTTGCACGCTTGCACGTGGCTGACCCAGGAAGGACCTGAATTCAATCCCCAGTGTTCTATATGGTTCCTCAAAGCCAGGTCCGATTTCTGAGTGCATAGCCAGGAGTAACCCGTGAGTGTCATTGGGTGTGGTCCAGAAACCAGAAAAACTAAAACAAACCAACAAACAAAAAGAAATAAGAATTTGAATGTTAAACATGTTATAAAACTCAAGGATTTTATGGTTCTGACAAAGGTAAATTTTTTTAAATTTAATTTGCATTTTCGTAGTTCTTTGCCTTCCTGATATATCCAAATAATAATGATCTTTTAGAGCTCAAGAAGGGGGTTGCAGTGTTAATACAGTGGCTAGGTCAATGGCCTTGCACTCTCCCAACCTGAGTTCTAGGCTCAACATCTCACATGGTTCCTTGAGCATCACGGGAGTACTTCCTGCCTGCAAAGAAAGGAGTAAGCTCTGAGCATCAGCAGATGTGGGGCAAAAACAAAAGAACAAATATAATAAAAAACAAACAGCAAAAAAGAAGTTCCTCTTGGTAACTGAATAAGATTAAAAAGAATTGGTAAAATCAAAGGAGCTATGAAAAATCAACTCATACTGGATGTTAAATATTATTCAAAAAGAGTTTGATGGATTTGCAAACAAAGATGATGGTAATGAATCCAAATGATGATGCAAGCATTATTCTGCTTGGTTATACTTTAATCATCTATTCCGTGCCTTTCTGACTAGCTTGTGACTGTTTTCAAAAGTCCTGGTGCTTTATTCATCTCCAGGCCAGCTCTTAGATAGTGCCTGAAACATAGTAACACTCATTTCTATTCTGTGTATGTTTAATCAATGAATAGATTAATTAATTCAGTGAAACATTCTGAGAAAGTAGTTGTATTTGAACAGGTCTGACAAGCCATTGTATTTTTTCTTATTTAATATGACCTTTGTATTTCAAACGCACAATAGAAAACTAAAAGGAAAGGGAAAAGAAATACTTCATTGAACCAATATGTATTAGGTGGTGTTGTTCAGACAATATCAGAATAAAAAAATCTTTTCACGGACTCTAGCAATGACATAAAATCTAATTATACAAAATATTACATCTTCATGGTTTGATTGAATTAAATTTAAATGCTTTTATAAGTACACTTTTTTAATTATATCTGTAGATATTTTTTAAATAACTTATAGAAAATACAGAACTAGAAATATATGGCAAATATGTTCCTGCACCTTTCATTTTACTAAATGATCATTAGTAAGTAGAGTTCATTTTGTAACAGCAATTACCATTTGAAATAAAATTACTTACCCTTTAAAATAATTGCACATCATTGTGTTAAAATATATCTTTTGCTCAGTGTACTTATACTCTATTTTTGTGACTTGTGCATATTTTTGAGGTTAAGCTATTCATGGAGTAATTGAATGGCACATTTCCCATGATTTTGTTTTGTTTCTATTGAATGTATTTCTCAATTTTAGTCAGCATCTAATACAACATTTTACAATGTAACAACCATGACATTTTTCCAAAAGAAATAAAAGCCAGCTTCATTTATGCATATTTTTTCAGATTCTCTTCAGTATTGTGAACATAGATAGTTAGGACTGTCTTTGGTTTCTAACTAATAATCACCTGAAATAATCAAAAAGATTACTTGTAAATTATCTCTCCTCTGAAATATGGATAAAGAGATTTCCCAAGAAGATTCAGGTAAAAGGTCAACTGACCGATCTATCGTTGAGAAACTTAATTCAAAATGTAGGCAATGAGAGATAACTCATTTACCAAAAAAACTGAAATGGTTTTTGAGAATAAATCTACAGTATGATATGAGAGCATTTAAACAATGCATAAACATTTTTCTAGAATAAGACCATTTCAGCTCTGATCTGTAGAGGTGGGAAATTCATAAAAATTGGATGTTGTGAAAAGGGGAAGGAGAGAGGAAAGGAAAAAAAATTGGATGTTGTTTTTTGAAGTGTTTAGTGAACTTAAGAAATAGTATTTAACATTTCACTTCTAGTGCCTACTTGATTGTCTCATAGATGACAGATTTGAATTAATAGTTGTTATTAGGCAGAAGAGAAATCGGATATTTAAAGGAACTACATCACTTGAGCATATCAGATTGGTGATAGGGACTGTGTCTTATTATTCGATATCACAATGTGAGGGAGATCTGTCTATGACATCTGCCTAGGTAACTGCACTGATCTGGCTGTCTTGGCATGTGTCTGCCCTACTCCCTCCTGAAGTTGCTGCTGATTCAGTAGAGATAGACAAATTACCAAAAAAAAATAGTCAAACAATATAACTGTTATTGTCTTTCTAGAAGCTTTAAATAAGTTCTTAAAGTACCCAAGAACTAGATAATAACACAGGAGATATAGCCCAGTATTAGAGAACATGCCTCTTGAATTTGTGAGTCCCCTGAATTGAATATTTGCAATCTCATGTATCCACATGTATATATGTACATACACAGGTGCATGCTTGCATGCATGCATATATGTGAGGCTAAAAGTTCATGAACCACTAAAATGAGTCAAATATGGAACAAGTCTGTGAATCAAGTGGTAACAGTTTTTAACCATAAAAAATATTGAAGTAGGGCTGGAATGATAGCACAGCCAGTAGGGCATTTGCCTGGCACACAGCTGACCCAGGTTTGATCCTGGAATTCCATATGGTCCCATGAGCCTGTCAGGAGTTATTTCTGAGCACAGACCCAGGAATACACACCAAGCACTTCCAGGTGTGGCCCCCAGCCAAATATATATATATATATATATATATATATATATATATATATATATATATATATATATATATTGAAGTAGGACAACACAATAGATGGTCTAAGATCATATAGAGATAGATTCAAATTTACAGAAAAGTTTCCCATGACTTATTTGAGAGACTACAGTTAAAAATGCAAGTAAATTTAATAATTTCATAAAATCATATCACCACAGTCCTTCCACCCTTGAAGGAAACCCTGTCACACAAGCTCATTTCCTTGCAGTTGTGGCTTCTGTGAATTGGTTTGTGTAGTACCTGATGGTAGCAATTTGCTTTCTTGGTTAGTCTCATGGTAGTTGATGCTAGAAAGAAAGATAAATCCCATCTCGAGGGAATGGGATCTGGAGACATGGAGACAAAAGTATTAAAAAATTATAAAATATTGCCAATATTAACTGGAGATTGACAGTAGTGCTTCTGGCATTTTCTTTTCAATGCCTTTATGTTGAAGATCTGGGCCTCTCAGAAGAGCTCAGTTGAGGATGGCTCGCATTCAGGAGACAGCTCAACCTTTTGCAATTTTACAGCTGCACTGACAACCACAAAGAGAAGTTTACTGACAAGGTCAGGCAGTGAGTCAAAGAGCAGGAAGGTCTCGGGGACCATCAGATCTTGTCAGTGCAACTGCTTCACTTGTAAATCATCGTATTTCGTACTGGAAAAGGGTTGGCAATAATCGCTTAAGGATATAGCTGGAAAATAACTTTTTCTTAGACAATGCAATCCCATGGATATTTGTGTAATATTCTACTAGCATCTCATAACCTCTGAGCTATATAAAGGCTGCCATGCATCATCCTTCTAGAAAAGCCACTTATGCATTTTTGTATGTGTTGGCTGTTTGGGAATTAAGTAGGTGCTATGCATTCAAATATATATAGGCAAAATCAGTTTTCTCACTGTATTTAGACTGATTATCCAGTATGTGCATTGTTCACGATATTAATGTACTTTCTAAACAAAGTATATTTCTCAGACTGAAGTTATTAATTGAATGTTAATTTTTTAAGTTCCATCTCAGTATTGTAGGAAAGGATAAATTAACAAAACAGGAAGACATGGCCTTAAAGGACTATAGAGACTGACTTATGAGGAAGCAAATGCAAAAGTTTTAGGGACTGGTTTTCTTAGCTTTTCACATTCTGAGGCTAGAAAGTTCAGGCAAGTTTCCACAAGGAATCTTTAGAGAATGGTCAGGCATTCAAGAGGTAATACCACTTACCAATTGCACATGTATGATGGAAATACTATGTATACTTCATGAGGGTGAACTTTATGATATATTTTTAAATGAAATATAGTACACATTTGAACATCTCAAATGTTTCCTCTATCCACAATGTCCTGATTCCTAATATTTATACTCATGAACTGAGAATTCTTAGTGATTTTGAACCTTTGGATACTTAAGCTTTAAAGGTATGAGTGGACAACAGTGTTGGTTGAGAGGTAAAAGGTAGATTTCTTGGAATGATTCACATTTTGAAACTTGTAGTGAAAAACCAATAACCTCTTCTTTTTCTTGGGGCCAGAACCAGTATTGCTCAGGGGGTTTCTAGAGCTCAAGATTTACTCCTGGTGGTGCTCTGGGAATCATATGGAATTCTGGGAATTGGAACTGGGTCAGCTGCAGGGAAAATGTCCTACCCACTGTACTTTCCCTCCAGCCCTGCTAATAACCTCTTTTAATGAGGGGGGTGGGTCTACAGATATCTTTTTCTGTTGTTAGAGCAATAACCAGTAGTGCTTGCCAGTTTATATGTGGCTCTGTGCTCACTAGACCATATGTGATGCTACTGGTCAAATTGGGTCAGCTGTGCAAAAGGCAAGTGTCCTACCAGCTGTATTATCATTCAGGCTCCTACAGGATTTTTAATGAATAAATGTAAATCATTTAGATGTATATCACCCAAACCTAAGTTGAATTCAAATCCTGAACTTTTGTCCCTACAAAATGAGAATAGTATGATGATAAAAATCTATACTAATAAATTCAGTACCATTCCTACTGATGGTTTTATTGTTTCAAGATAGTCCTTGACATTCTTATTGAAGCTTTTTCAGGTCAGTGTCAACTGTGATAGGCTACTTGAATATCAATTGAGCATGTTTCTTTGCTTAACTCCCCTGATACATTATAGTTGAATAGATATGACATATCTTCTGGCAATATTTATATGAATATAATATATTAAATAATATGTAGCCCTTCAAACTTGTTTTACTTAACTTTTTCCAGAGGAACAAAAGCATATATATATATATATTATTTAAAAGAAAACTTTTCTTTGACTGGTTAGACATGAGACATCTTTTTAGAGAATAAGCTACATTAAATTTATGAATTATAGACATTAAATGACTAATTGAATTTCTTCAAGGCCACGAAAAAAATCATAAAATGCATTATAAGCAATTTGACTTTAAATACATCATCTATCTAACATATCACGGAAATAAAGATTTCTAAATTATGATCAATAGAAAAATAGCTGTAGATACTGTAATGCTAATTACAACAGGTTATGTATCAAGGAAACTCATTCTAATTTAGTCTACAGAATGGATTTTAGGTCCATTTTGTGATTGCTTAGAGACATATACAGAGAGGAATGAATTACTTTAAAATACTGTACTTCCAGGATAATACTTCAGTGGCTTTCTGATTGTGGGGAACAGCAAAAATTTCATCCTGCCCGGAAAATTACTATAATTTTTTCTTCCACTTTCTTTCTAAAGTTTGCTAGGTTTCTAATGTCATTTTAACATTAGAGAAACACAAAAATGCCCTTGCTTTAGGGGTTCCACAATCTAGCACAGAGACTTGCAACTTAATAGAAAATTAGGAACGCTTGCATTTGAAGGCAGAATTTATTGAACAAAATGCCGATTTTTCCCCTGTATCTCAACACTCAGCATGGTGCCTGGCACCGGGAAAGACTTGTTAAACTAAGAAATAAAGGAGAAGCAGCCTGAAGAATTCCCTGAGCAAACAAAACCAGTTTAGTCAGAGAAACAAAACTTTAGTTTGCTTATTTAGCAAAACTAACTTGACCCAGGCCATTTCTTGTTTATGCCTTAGGACTCATAAACAAGAATTTGATTGTTTCCCAAGGTCGAGATGAGGTCATCATTAATCAATTCCTTATAATTTCAGAAAATGCTAATATTCCAATCAATCAGTGTGCAAAGGTAACTTTCTGTGCTGGTCCCCTATAACAATATGCCCTTGAATCTTAGCCTATATTTTAGCTTAAGTGTTCCCAGTTTGCACAAGGCTTTTGATTTTTGTTAATTTTATGTCTCCCTTTTGGGGGTCCCTTTTCTTTTGTGTTTGAGGTGGAAGCACTACTGTAATAGGAATATGAATGTTTCTGGTGTACAAAGGTATTGCAACACCCCCTGTTGTGTGCATAAGTAAAGTCAAACTCATGAGCCTGTTATTTCTAAAATTTTATTTTAAAATTTTATTTTAAAATTATGACATATAGTGGAAGAATCCCATTTTAGGGATGAAGCTAATGTCATTGATGGTGAAATATAACATGAAGCTTTGGGGACAGGAAATGCTACAATTTTTAATAGAGAAAAACTGCCCAGTTAAAGCCAAAGAACAAAATTGCATTTTCTGGAGAATTAGTGAGATTCTTGATATAACTGCAGATAGGGTCTTGTTGAAAGAAATATTCTTTTATTTTTTAGGCAATACCTGACAGTTGTTCTGGCTTACACTTGGCACTGTACTGAGGGATTCCTTCTGGTCGGGGTGGGGGTGGGGGGTCCTGGGACTGGCATGCAAGACAAGAGCCTACCCCTGCAATATTTCTGGTCTTCAAAGAGAAACTGAGTTTGTTTGACTTTTCTATGGGAGACAAAACTGTCAATATGGAGGGTATAATCCTGGCTCTGTGCTCAGGAATCACTCCTGATGAGGCTCAGGGGATTTTCTGGGGTGATGGACTTCAAACCAGGGTTGGCTGCATTCAAAGTCAAAACCTTTCTGTGCTAACTCTCTAGTCTGAAAAGATTTTTGAAAAAGGCATTTTTGAAAAGTAACAGAACAACTGAATTCTACTTAAATTATAGGAAATTAAACACATTACTTTTCCATACACAAAATTCCATTAAAAGCATATATAAAGACATGGCTTTGGTTTAGATTTTGCTATTTGGGGACCACATTCAGCAATGTTGTGGTTTCACTCCAGGGCTCAGGGATCATTCCTACTGGGGCCTGGGAGACCATATGTGGTGGTGGGTATCAAACTTATATTGCAAGCCAAGTGCTCTGGAGACACTAGTGTTCTTTCTCTCTTTCTATTTATAGCTCCTCAAATTTTTCTTTTCTTTCTTTTTTATAGGAGAAGAAGAAGAGCACAAACTGATGTACTCAGGGCTTACATCTGGTTCTATACTCAAGGATCAGATTTGGCCATGCTTGGGGGGGGGGTAACTACATGTATTGCCAGAGCTCTAACCCAGGCCAGCTGCATACATTGCAAGCTTCCCATTAGCTGGACTAGTTCAAGTCCCAACCTCATATTTATTTAAATAAATTTACTTAAATAAAAATACTTCACATGGGGCAAAATGATAGCACAGATGTAGGGAGTTTGCCTTGCACACTGCTGACCCAAGAAAGACCTGGGTTCAATCCCCAGCAACCTATATGGTCACCCAAACATGCTAGCAGCAATTTATGAGCACAGAGCCAGGAATAACCTTTGAGAGCAGTCAGGTGTGCCTCCCCTATAAACAAACAAACTTTGCATCACTAAAAACAGTGTATAGAAAAATTTTAGTGATCTATCTTGTTTTGATTTTTTTATTTAAAAATATTTTAGAGTAATTTTTCCATAATATGCTGCAACAGATTAGCACAAATAGAGTGACTTTAAATAACAAAAGTCTGCAACAATTTTGAAGTTCATAGCCTAAAACAAAAATCTCAGCAAGGCACTTCTTGGAGTTCAGAAGAGCAAATGTTCCTTTAGCATTTTGTATTTTCCAAGAGGTCCTTTCTATTGCCTTTCTGCAATTCATCTCACACTATTTTATTTGTCTTTCTATATGCCACTAATGAGTCTAATCCTCCATATTCTTTATGAAGACCCTTATTTTATTTTTTATTTTTTTGGTTTTTCAGGCAACACCCATTTGATGCTCAGGGGTTACTCCTGGCTAAGCACTCAGAAATTACCCCTGGCTGGAGAGGAAGGCTGCAGCTGGACCCAGAAGATCCCACATGCCAGGATTACTGCTCCTCTTCTACTGGCATGGCTGGGAATCTGGACAGACAGCTGGCCAAAGGCCTCCAGGACTGACCAGTTAGTCCAGGAGACCGAGAGCCCCCATGCCAGGCTGACTTTCAAGGCCAGGTCTGGCATCTGAGCTCTGGGGGAATGGGGAGGAGATAAACTCCTCCCCCATGCTTTTTCATACTTGAGAGGAAGACTGCAGCTGGACCCAGAAGATCCCACATGCCAGGATTCCTGCTCCTCTCCTATGGATATGGCTGGAAATCTGGGAAGACAGCTGGCCAATAGCCTCCTGGGCTGACCGCTTAGTCCAGGAGATTGAGACGCCCCCATGCCAGACTGGTCTTCAGGGCCAGATCTGGCAACTGGGCTCTGGGGGGAGTAAGGAGGAGGGAAACTCCTCCTGTATTCATACTGGACCCCCTGCAGCAGTGGCTTTTCCTACAAATACACATTTTCATAACCGCGCATGTCCGCGCGACAAATATACTTTTTAAGCATTATCTAAAAATGTTCTTTATTCTAGACAGTTCTTAGGAAAGAAAACGGAATGCCAAAAATTTGTATAACACTCAAATAGATCTTTAAAGTCAGTCTTTATGTGGACGTGACTTTCCATACTGACTCCAAGCCAAAATCACAAACAATTTATATATATATATATATATGTATATATATATACATATATATATATATAGCCCCTGTCATGTATTGCCTCTCCCCTACCCCTGTGTCTCTTCTATCCCCTCATCTCCCAATCCTGATCCGTTATCTTCCCCTAATTTAACCCTCTTTACCCTCAGTTCCTAACTCGGTAGGCACCAAGATTGACCTCCTGCCCCAACAGACCACCTTCCAGCTCCTCAGAGAAAGACACCCTCTGGGTCCCCGTTCTCATGCCTCAGCAAAGAACTACAACCAGAACACTTGCTGACTCATGCTTGATGGCTCCTCTCACATCCACCAAATCATGGACTGTTGCACGATACAGGAATCATCCTCAGCAAAACCCCCAGCTCAAAGACACTATATGGTCTCGTAATGCAGCAAAGCATCTGTCAAACTCAATTCCAAGGCCTGTGAATCAAAAAGTACCTTGGCTTTTACTCCCCACAAGAGTATATAAAAGACCTAATTGGGAGTCTAATATTGCCTATGGAAGCTCAATACCTGTATAGAATACATCTTAAGATGTGTATTCCTAAATATACAGGCAGCCTCCTCCACCACTTGTTTTATTTGAATACCTTTTCTTTTTAACTCAGTTTTATTTATTTGTTCTATTTTAATATATACATGTTTTCTCTATCATTACCATTTGTGGTGCTGCTTGGTAAAAAAAAAAGCCTTGACTGGGATAAAAACTCAGAACAAAACCAGACGACAGAGACTGTGTTGTAGCCTGTCATCCTTACCCAGAATAGCACCAGCAACACAGTATGACACCATAGGTTTTGTATGGGCACAGTACAAAAGGGGGAAACCATAGACACAGAAACAAGATCTTATCTTCTAGGGATAAGAACTCACTTTTTATAGCAGAAGGGTGCCTCCCATCCTGAACATGTGTCATGTGGATACAACGCAGTCCACAGGAGATTGGAGAGTGTTAGTCCAATCCCAAACCCCAGACCCCTGACGTAGAAATGATACAGCTCTGGGCAACACCACCAGGAACTAAGCTGCATTGGGAGATTTATAACAACTTGTGCCAGTTTTGATATGACAAAGAGGAAAGGAAAACTTGACCTAAGACCAGGCTGTCTTATCACATCACCTAACACTAAATGGAAATCAGAAGAGATATTGTCCTTTGAACTGTGAAAAATAAGAGCACCAACAAAAGAAAAGTGACTTTGAGAACCCTGACTAAACAGAACCTACCTTGGGACTAATAAGGAAAACCCTACCCTAGGCTATAGCCCAGGACACATAAAAAACAACAACAACGACAAGATGTCTTATTGCAGAGGTCCAACTTGGACAACATAGATTGAGCAGAACCTTTGGATCCATAATATCCTAGGCTTCGGTTTAGGGACTGAATGAAAACAGGGAGCAAGTATTACAGAAGACTGAACACAACAACAACGATGGATAGGAACCTCTAGAACCTAGAGACTTTATCCTAGACCTTGACCTATAACCCACGCAAATACCAAGATCGCTAGCTACAGTGGCTTGATTTTCTCACACACAACTGAGAGGAAACTTTCCTGGCATCACAAAAAAGCCTTTGGGATGGGGTAATGAGTATATATGGAGCCAGGGGTTGATCTCATAATGGTATGCTTCAGGGACGGAGAAACGCTGAATCTCTTAGGCCACGGGAATTCCCTTTCTTCCCCAGTGCTTACTGTGCCTATGCAAAAGAAAAAAAAGTGGGGGGAATGCCAAACCCTGTCACTCCAGCACCCATAATTTTTCTTGTTTTGTTTTGATTTGTTAGTTTTTTACTTTATTTTCCTTCTCTTTTTTCTTCCACTTTTCTTTTTCTTTTTCACTATTGTGGTTATTATTTAGAGATTTATTTTAATTTTTATTTGCCGGGTCCATTTTTTTCTTCCATTTTTATATTCTTTTTTCTCTCTCTTTTTTCTTTTTCTTTTTTCTTTTTTTTTTTTTTTTGGTAGCTGTCACCAAATTTTTTTCTCCCTTTTTTCTTATCCTTTTTATCACAAATGACGGTGGAATGGATGCTCAATCTAGAACATGCTGTAAAGTGGAGATCAGTTGCACCAGCACTCTGGGTGATAAAGGAGGGAGATATGTAATGCATACTGGGAACCGGGGCGGAGGGAGGACAGCACTGTTGGTGGGAATGCCCCTCATTCATTGTCACTATGTACCATAAATGATTCAGTGAAAGATTTGTAATGCACTTTGGTCACAATAAAAATTTAAAAAAAATAATTGCCCCTGGCTTGGGGGGACCATATTCGGACGCCGGGGGATCGAACTGCGGCCGCGATCTTTCCTTGGCTAGTGCTTGCAAGGCAGACACCTTACCTCTAGCACCACCTCGCCAGCCTGGAAGACCCTTATTTTTACCGAGTGTCAACCTGGATAAGCCAGGATCATTTTCTACCTTGAAATCTTTAACATGATCAAATACGTCAGGCCTGCCTGATTTGCAATAAAAGTCAACATATTGACAATGTGACAGGGTTTAGTACATGGGCATATTTATTTAGGGGATTATTTTCAACCACAGTTAAAAATCCTCATGGGTTACTCCTGAATTTCTTAGGTATTTTTCTGGTACATTAGGGACCATATGGGATGCATGGATTGAGCCCACATTGGCTGTATGCAGTGCAAGAACCCTATCTGCTGTACTATCTCTCTGGTCCAGGCATATGGACATCTTTTGGGTACAATCTTCATCCTGCCTATTTTTTCCCTCTCTATGCCAAAGATTCATGCCCCCTATCCAAACTACATTAATATTGCAGAATGTTAATATTCCATAAATATATCAATCCTTTATAGTATCAATCTAATTTTAAATTCCCTTGAATTGTCCCCATCATAAAAGATAGTCTCACCATGATTTCCATTAGGTAATTAGGTATAGGGAAGACCATCAGTATATTTCCATTGGGCATAAATACCCTCAAGAACAATAAACTGCTATGGAGTGAGAGGAATAGAATGCCTGTCTCAAATATGGGCAAGGATTGGGAAGGAGGGAGGTGGGCATTGGTGGTGTGAATGTTGCGCTGGTGAAGGGGGTTTTTTTTCTTTATGACGGAAATCCAACTACAATCATGCTTTTAATCATGGTGCTTAAATATTTTGTACATATACATATACACATATACACACACATATATATAAACTGATCAAATAAAGAACTTCTAAAACTCCAGAATAGCGTCACACATTTCCCCAGCCAGAATTGTGGCGGCAGGTGAAGGCTGACATGTTTACATATTTTCATTCAAATTAGTTACAAATTAAAGAAACTATGGATCTGGAGAGAATTTCAAATCCCACTGAGAAGAATCCATCAGTTTTGAAAGTCTAGGAATAATCCTCAGTGACTCCCCAATTCTCCCACCAAAGCCCCTGGCTCTCTTTTGCAAACCCTTAGTTATCTATAAAATGAATCATTCTTTCTTTTTTTAGGAATCGGCACATATTTGTAGTGAGGCAGTTTAATCAGCATGCTGCTTTGAGGGGGATTTGGTTTGCTTTGGGGGCTATACACAGTGGTGACCAGAGGCTATTCCCTGTTCTGTGCTTATGGGTCCCTTTTAGTGGAGCTCAGGGGTTCATGATCCTCCTACATGAAAAGCATGGACTCAAGCCATTTAGCAAGCTGTCTGGTCCAAGAATGTCAAATTGTTTTTTTGGGGGAGTCATACTTGGCAGTAGTCAGGAATTGCTTCCCAATAGGGCTCAGGGGACCATGAGATCCTGGCAATGAAGCATGCAAAGCATGTGTTTTTTCCAAGTGAGGCATCTCTCTGACCCTTGTCAGTAAGCTTTTGCTCTGGACATTTTGATATCTAAGTTTTCTTTGATTTCATCCCTTTTACATCCATCAGTATAAATGGCGATATTTCTTCTCATGTAACATTTTTTTTAAAAAATCTATGATTTTTCCATATAGATCATTCCTTGTATGTGTGCAAGTTTCTTAATTTGTCTATTTTATCTGGCATTTTATTATAAGCAACAAAAACACACTAGGCCATGCCTTCAACATTGCTTCTAATAATGGTTAATATTCAAGTTCATTGTTCCAATAAGTTCAACTTTCCATGTAACCATGGTGAATAATTCACTCAAAGCTTCTATGGTGATGAAACGAGGATTCTTTATTTCCACTTCCAATATTATGCTCATTCTTTCTGGATCTTCACCAACAGTACTTATAGAAATATCTGTGTTTCTAACAATGAGGGCCTGATGCAACACTACGTATTTAAGGACAGCAACAAAAATGTGTAATAACCTTGGGAAATTGCAGAAAACTATAATACAAAAATCTTAACCTTCAATAGGTGTTTTAAATAGTAGAGAAAGTTTGAAAGCGATGACAACTTTAAAAGCAGCACATGGATATATTGCACAATATGGCAGTTACCACCCATAGAAACAACTAGAATAATTGAACTGATTGAATCTCAAAAAAGACTTAAGGGCAGGGACAGTTGAGACAGAGGAATACTATTTTCTAAGCCATATTTTATTTTATTTTTGAAATTATGTGTATATCGTAACTAATATACAAATTAATTCACCTAGCAAATAATATTCTAAGATCTCAGAAACACACATTAATGGTGAATCCCCTTTCCTGTGCCAGTTTCTCTCTCCATTTTCTATTGGCCAAAGTATTTCTGTACATCTATAAGTTCTAGCATAGCAAGAGATATTACTGATTGTATCATCTATGGACTATTGTGTTAAACATTTCCTTAGAGCTTCAATATAAATAGATACATTTCGTCTTCCTAACAACCCTCAAGGTACATACAATAAATTATTTAATTATTAAATACACCTATTTGTATATGTCACATTTAAGATATTTGGAAACAGAAGCAGTTGTACCTAAAATTAAATGGTAATCGTTTCACCCAGGAAACAAAATCCACATTTTTATTACAATGTTTGTGCTGAGCATTAAAAAATATGCTATGTACTCAGCAGTTAGCATAGATTCTGAATCCTAGATGTCACTCAATGAATAATGTACATGCAAATGAATTTACATAAAGGAGATGCAGATTTTTTACAAAATTTTCTTGGGATGCCGGTATCGAAGCTAGTTCCACATGCCCGAGACAGATCCTCTATTGCTGAGTCATATTCCCAGCTCTCAAGCTATGTGGATAAAATTCTCCCAGTGTACAGCAAAGGACATTATTTGTTAAAGTAAATAAAAGAAATTTCAAGTTTTCACAAAAAACCTGATTCAGTATTTGCTGTAAAATTCTGGTGTTTATATGCTCTTCCCTGTAGTTTTTCTTTTTTGTTTGTTTTGGGGCCATACTTGGCCATGTTCAGGGTTGCTCCTGACTGTGAGCTCAGTAATCATTCCTGGTGAGTTTGGGGAACCATATGGAATGTCATGGATTGAACTTGGTCTGCCAAGTGCAAGGCAAATGCCCTACCAGCTGCTGTACTATTGCTTAGACCCTGCCCATTTTAATGGATGCAGTTTCTACCTAAAATCAATATACATTAACATAATGTAATATATATACGTATTCTAAGTTCCTATATTTACAACAGAAAGTTATGTGTGGATAACATATGACTGAATATACTGTATGGAAGATGACTTGAAGGAAGTAGCTATGTGACAAATGCCTCACTAGAGAAAGAGTTCTAGAAGTATTTCCAAGGAGAATATATAAACATCTGTCTCCAAGAAGGGAGTATGTTGGTATCAGGAGTCCAGAAAGAAGACTGACATTTGACCTTATGCTCTTCTGCTTTGTCTCTTTTATTACCTTGATTATGCACTTATTTTCAATTGAATAAAGCTAATTAATAAAAACAAACTGCCTTTCGTTTTAAGTAACATGTATTTAAAGCAATTTCATGGATATTCTTTAGAGCTTTTGAGTTCTTGACCTTATAAAGCACTGAATTCAGCAGCCCAGACATTATGTGCTGAACAAATAAATATTTACTTGTGAACTAGTTACTTAATAAATAGTTACTTAATGAAGAAAATATGAATCTGGCTTACATGACTTCACAGAGGGATACAAATCCAAGTGAACTAATTTGCTTTGTTCCCTTTAACAATTTGTTTTCAAAGAAATATTTGTCGTACACTTGCCAAAATTAGGAGCGATCCAAAAATGTGGCCAATTAATGACTAGTGTACAAAAAGAGAGTACATAATCACTAATGCTTAATAGCAAGATCAAAGGCCTAAATCAAAACAAAATTTACAGCAATAGTAATAACGGTTATTACTTTTTAATTTTGAACGACCCTGTGCCAAAATAAAAGCAAACTAAATATTTAAAGCAGATGGTTCAGGCAGAACTTTTGAAAGACCAGAGCTGAAAAAATGTAGTTCTTTAGTATTTCCACAGAAAAAAACAAAATGATATAGTTTTTGGTTTCTTTGTTTCTAATAAGTGAAATATAAGGGACACTTTTTTCGAAGATGTTTTTTAAAAGTTGGTTTTTAAGTCAAGATTACAAATAGACAGAAATTAATTGCCATGTTGGAATCCTTGATTCTTGATCCCTGAACTCTCCTACATACGAGTTTGTTTTTGCTTTTGCTAAAGGAAATGGAGAGAAAAATGTCTTTAGGAGTAATAATCGAAGTTGTTTATCAGAAATGACATAGTGCTTTAAGAAACTTTCATTCTTTGAGTATGCCTTGACTAAGTTTATAGTGCTACCGATGAAGCAACACCCAACATTAAATAGTATTGCAGATGAACTATATTTTTGCTCATTTATTTACAGTCCTATTCAACAAACATGTATAAAAATTAAAAAAAGATAATGAGGATATAAAATGCATGAAATAGTTTCTGCCTTCAGTGAGCTTAGAAATAAATAATAGAACTCATATTCAGCATGGGTGGGGTCAAGAAGGAAATACCTATAAGAAAAATATTTAGCTTGGTTTAGTGGAGTGGAAGTGGGATTATGGAAGAGTTATCAAATTGATGCCATATAAATGATGTTCTGGGTAATATTTCTACAAGTTGTGCATTTGTCCATCTGAGATAATATCCTTTGCTTTGGTCTCATGAAGAAGTTAGTTGACTTTTATTTTCTGTTTTAGTTTTGGGTTTCCATCCAGTCCAGTTCACATCCTGTTCCTTTTGCTTTTAGTATCTTACATTAATACTATTCATTTGTTAGAACCGATGAGCCAGTGCTGAGGACAGAAAATACTGATTGCACATAGATTTTTTAATCAAATTTCTTTTTAAATTTCCTGATACAACATACCACTCTATGTACTGGACATAATGCTTTTTAGTCTCTTCTTATTCTCACAATTTCTTGAACTTTCCTTATTATGACTGACAATTTTTGAAGAGCAGTGGTCTGTTAAAAAATGATCCTCCTTTGAGGTTTGTTGATATTTTTCTCTAGATGTGGCCACATTACCCGATTGTTGAAGACCAGAAAATATGCAGTACATATAATTATATAATTTATGACCATTAATATCAGTCATGACCACTAAATGCACATTTATTAGATCTCTCCACTGCAAATGTTCCAGTTTCTCCATTCATTCATACTGTCCTCTTTGGAAGAAAATTATATCTCTCCATACTTCAGAAATGTGGAGCTTTAGCCCACTTATTTGATGGCAGAGAATTAACATGAAATATTGTGGGTTATTCTCCTTTTGACATTTATTTAATCACCTGATTTATTCCACCATTTACAGCAATACAAAGGCACTGATTATTTTTATAGATATTGAGTTATAACTCAATATAATTTATTTGTATTTCTGGTCAAATACTCCAGGTTTGATTTTCTTTTCTGAAGCAATATTATTTTATTTGAGGATTCCTGCTCCTCTCCTACGGGTATGGCTGGGAATCTGGGCAGACAACTGGCCAATGGCCTCCTGGGATGACCACTTAGTCCAGGAGACTGAGACCCCCCATGCCAGACTGGTCTTCGGGGCCAGGTCTGGCAACTGAGCTCTGGGGGAGGGAGGAGGAGGGAAACTCCTCCAGTATTCATACTGGACCCCCTGCAGCGGTGTCTTTTCTTACTAATACTCATTTTCATAACCACGCATGCTCGCGTGACAAATATACTTTTTAAGCATTATCTAAAAATGTTCTTTATTCTAGACAGTTCCTAGGAAAGGAAACGGAATGCCAAAGATTTGGATAACACTCAAATAGATCTTTAAAGTCAGTTTTTATGTGGACATGACTTTCTGTACTGACACCAAGCCGAAATAACAAACAATTCATATATATATATATATATACACACTGTTCCCAGTATGCATATATATATATATACTGACACCAAGCCGAAATCACAAAGAATTCATATATATATATATACACTGTTCCCAGTATGCATATATATATATATATATATATATATATATATATGCATACTGGGAACAGTGGCGGAGAGAGGACAGCACTGTTCGTGAGAATGCCCCTCATTCATTGTCACTATATACCATAAATGATGCAGTGAAAGATTTGTAAAGCACTTTGGTCACAATAAAAATTAAAAAAAAGAAAGAGAAAGATAAAATAAAATAAAATTGGAGACATCAACTTCAATATCTACACCAAAATAAAGATGTCAAAAATATCATTTTATTTAGGGAAAAAGATGTAGGAAGAATGCCTGTAGTGGGAGAGGCGTTTTCAAGAAATTTCTTCAGACCTCATGTGTAAACTTCTCCAGAGATATTGGAGAACCTAGGGTTCCATTTGGGTTTTAGAAAGGAGTTATTAATCTCTGTTTGAGATATGCTTTGTCATACAGCATATACTGTACAGATATGCTGAATCCCAGAATGTGAAAAAAAAATTCAACTTTGGTATTTCCTATGTCTTGAACATACCCCCCAAATTGGGGAGTATAATCTAGTATGATAATTCAGATCTAGCCTGTATGTTTCTGCACCCTTTGTAGAATGAACTATTTCTTAAGGAACCTGGATTATTGTATTAAATAATAGGATTAGAGATTAGGATACAAATTTTAAGTATGCTTATTATTATTGTTGTGCCTTTGCGTACAAGCTTCTTCAGGTGTCAATACCAGGAAATATAAGTTTATATACTAAGTTAGACCCTTTCAAACTTTCAAAGAGAAGAAACCAAAGTCTTAAAGCATTTATAGATAGACTCCTTTCACTCAGAAATGCACACTTAAATTTTATCTGTCTTTTTTTTTCATAGCTCCTTTGCTTTTAGCACTGACTACTATTTTATTTTATGCATGCACCATAGATTATCTGCCAGTTCACATAGTGAAGGTCAGCTTTGTTGCTTGCAATTTGGAATATTATAAATAGATTCCTAATATATAATAAATTCTAGTGATGTTATATACTTATTACATATTAGGATTATTCATGTGCTTTCTTATTGTTCCGATTTAAGAACTATATTTCAGATGGACATTCTTTAATATTTCTTCATGTATATGGATTATTTATCATATTCTTAATAGTGTATTATGCAAAGCAGAGTTTTTTAAATTTTAATAAAGTCAATTTTACTAATATTTTCTTTGCTGCTTTAGGAATTTACTTTGGGCAACAACTTTACAATGATATCCAAATAAAGATCTTTTTGCCTCTACCTTTATTCTAAAAGCTCTATAATTTTGTATTTTTCATTTAGCTCTAATAGTTCTTAGATCAACATTTCTCACATGACTCTATGGACCCCTAGGATATTCCAAGGGGGCTTTAGTGAAAATTGTATAAATGATGGGCCCCAATATGAGTCTAGGTTTTCAGCCAGAGAAGTAGGTGATCCAGGATGAAAACAAGGTAAAAAGGTGTTACAATTGGAAAAAATTGAGAAAATCTGCCTTAGCTTTTAATATTGGGTTCTTACAATAATTAGTATGTATTTCAGGATGCTCTGTGTCTACAGATAATTTATACTCATTGTGAATAATATCTCATATAGTGGATCACTACACATTTCCCCATGCATTCACTATTGAAGGACATTATTATTGCTTTACCATTAGTGATGAGAGCTATTCAAAATATTTTTATAGATGTTTTGTGAAAACAGAGCTTTTCATCTTTGTTGGGTCAAAATCAAAGAGAATGATTACCAAAAAATAAAGATTAGACTTAGCTTTATAAGAAACTAATAAGTTATTTTCCAAACCGGTTCTGGACTTTGTATCTACCAATAAGAGAAATCTTCTATTCTTTTTTTTTAGGCACATGGGTCAGCGATGACACAATGAGTAGGGTGTTTGTCTTGCACACTGTCAAACCTGTTCCTATCACTGGCATCCCATTCGTCCCCAGCACCGCCAAGAATAATTCATGTATTCAGAGCACTGCTAAATATGACCAAACAAACAAAAATTTAGGCACAGTGATTTACAAAGTTTTTTTTATAATAGTTTTAGGCATGCAAAGTTCCAACATAGGAGAGATTTGAACAAACTGAGAGTTTAAGCACTGATCCCAGCTCCTGGGTCAACTTTTTCCCCCACTGTTACCCAGTTCTCTTCCACTTCCTCCATTTCCTAACCATCTTTCCTAACAGGAACATTTTCGATTTTGATTTTTGTAGTTTGGATAGCATGCTTACAGTATTGTTTTCTTTATTTTTTATTCTCACTGTGAAAATAGTCACTAGGTAAAAATTATACATGCATGACTGATGCTAATTTATCCTTTAAATGTAAAATCTTACTTTACTCAGTACTCAGGGATTATTCCAGGCTCTTGCTCACAGAGGACTTGTAGATAAGCATGCACAGAGGACCTTAAGCAGTGCTGATGATCAAATAAGAGTCACACATGTGCCTTATCCATGCACTATACCTCTGACCCCCATATTGTTCATCTGAATTAATATGTTGGGCAAGTTTGACATTAGCTATAAGATTCTTTAGTGCCTTCTTCTAACGTCACTATCTACTTTTCTGAGATAAGTACAAGGTGCAGCTTTAAATGGTCCTTTTTGTATAAGTCTTTTCCTTTCCATTCACCTGTCTTCATCTCAGGTGTCAAATCTGTCACCACAGGCAATGTCAAGTTATTCCAAAGGTCCAAGGTTGTAGAAGATGACAGAATGTTATTTCTCTCAGACCAGAGGTGAAATGGTTATTGAAATAAAATTCATCATTCTTCATTTGGGACACTGATATTTTCAGAGCCCAAAATCTTCCTTGGACATTTTAAAAAGATACACTCTTGAGTTTTTATATTGCTAATTCAATATTTTCATATAATCATATCATAAGAAAGTAAAATAATTATTAGAGGGTTAGAAAATTAATGAGCGTACTTGTTCATTTCTTCAGAGGGGTGTTACCAATAAAAAAGCGTTCAAATTAATGATTAGAAGTAATTAAATATGAATAAGATCCAGCATAATAACTATGCTAAATGACAATAACTTTTGTAATAAGTGAAACTTCTGCTAAACTTCATGACAAAACATTCTACATGCACATCATATGGCTTAGGAAGAATAATTATTATTTAATTAAGTACAAATAAATAATTATTAATTGATAAGTCATAAAGTAAATACTAGAAAATTAGATACTAACAAACAATTTATAAGACCTTAACTTGGACTTTGAAGGAAAAGAATAGTAAAATTTACCCTATATTCATGCTTTAGTACACCAAAATCCACATTATTGGTTTTTGGGTCACACCCGGCAGTGCTCAGGGGTTACTCCTGGCTCCACGCTCAGAAATCGCCCCCGGCAGACTCAGGGGACCATATGGAATGCTGGCATTTGAACCACCGTCCTCCAAGTAAGGCAAATGCCTTACTGCTGTGCTATCTCTCCAGCTCCCAAAATCCACATTCTTACTCGGAAGTTTTTAATCATCTCTCAAGTCATTTTATGATTTCCTTAAATTTTCTGGTAAAATAAATAGTTCCCCAGTTTTTCATTAAGGACAATCCATTTGTTCCTCTCTTTTTTCCTGTGTTTTGATTTCTTCTGTAGTTTTTCTAGTAAATTGAGTAAATTCGAGTTTTGTTTTGCTGCCTATGTGGTATCTATTTTCTCTCTTTCAGACACCTCAGTCTCCTTTTGGAAAAGAAACCCTCTATGATTTTAAAAATATTGGTAGAATGATCAATAAATGTATTTGGCATCCCCTGGAAGACAATGTGACACGTTAATTCATCATTTTCCAATATTTGAATCAAGGGTGAAAATATTTGGTTTGTATCTAACTGCAGCACCTTGAAGAGAGTATATACTATTCCTATAGAATATTATGAACCATAAAATGATATTTTGTTGAAAAATTTGAAAAATTTATTTCATCTATAAAAAGCTATAAGTATCTTCATACATATAAATACAAATTGACTCCTATGTAAAAATTTCAAATATTCCAAATCATATTTTAAGCTGCTATTTTGATAATTGAATGTGAAATTATATAAATGACTATTTTCACTTATTACTAATTCTATGTTTCTGATGTATCATTTTAGGGGGATGAGTATAATAGTCACATGCTACTTTCATGAGTTGTTATTTAAAATGATATTTCCCCACCCCAAATATAGATTTTTTAATTCTATTTATTAGGATTATTTTCTAAGTTTGGGTGCTTTTCTCTAAAACATATATAGCATATACAAATAGAGAATGACATATAGTTATACAGTTGTTTTAAATCTTTTGAGAGAGAGGAAACTATAACACTAAAATGAACCACATGTAAATTTTGTGCAACCTACACATGAAGTGATAACCTTAGCAGAAATAAAAAGTGAACAGTTTGAGAAAGAAATTTGGTATCATTCTACAGAATTCAGAATCCTGTTTTTATTAGCTAACCATATATCTTGGGTATTTGTCTATGTCTGAATATGTGTATATACATATGTATTTCATTTTTATGAGACTCTGGCAATTACAGAATTGCTATACCATAATTTATTTTGCCATTCTATTTGTGAAATTATATTGTTTCTATTTTTTTTCATGATTATAAACAATGCCTCTGCAGAAAGCCCTGCTCATATATTTTGGTGCACATGAATGAGTATTGCTAAGGGGAGAAAAATGAGAGAAATAAAAATGGTACATCAAAGTGAATTGTTTACACTACAGAACATTCTTTCTAAAAATAAGAATGAGTCAACCTATGTTTTCAACACCAGTCTATAAAAGTATTGATTTTCCCCCATGCTTAGTCAATATGGGATATTACTGTCTTGTTTTCTTAACTTTTGGTAATCAGATCAGTAAAAGAAAATGTGCATACTTGATTGCTGGATCATTGATTCCTATTCAGTGCCAGCTAAGTTTTTCTCTCTCTTTTTTTTTTTTTTGCTAAGGACTTTTCCCTTCATTATATGGTTATAGCAACCACCAAGAACACAAAACCTGTGTTAGAATTTATGCACCCTCCATTGCCCTTATAAAGACAATAAACATATTCTTAGATCCAGTTCAAGGCCTCAATAAAGTCTGACTTAAGAAAAGTTTTCTAAAACAAAAGGTCATTGTACGTTAGATATTGAGTTATCTATATATTATTATTTATAAACTGAGAATGTAAGTTAGTATTTATAACCAGATAGATAGTAGATTTGTATCTTAATACAGAAGTTAATTTCCAAAGCAAGATAGTAAAGTCACTGTTAAAAACCAGAACCATCTCTTTCCCTACTGAAAATAGTTGCCTGTGTCTTAGGTAGTGAACCAGAGAAAGGAACTGCCTTTTGTAGATACAGTATTATGTGACATGCTTAGTTTTAAGATCTGAATATCACTCAGCTTAGAGAATTAAGTAACCCTTGGAGAAATGCAGAAATGAGATGGTCTTAACAAAAAGGCTGTGACATCAACCATGCCTCGCTGACTGCAGAAAATAAGTTCTTTGAAGTGACAGGTGGTCAGAATATTTAAATGTTTATTTTGCCCCTCTCATACTTCATACTGAGGAGTAGATAGAGTTCGGTGAATCAAAAGCGCTGCTAAAAGGTAAGCATAAATACTGGATTTTCAAATACAAATATTGTTTAGGAATGACCTTTTAAAACCACAGCATATGTTTTAATGCATTACTAATCTTATTATATAACATTAAATTAATAACAAACAGTTTCAATTTCTTTAGGAAATTGCTGAGTTTTCCCCCTACCTAATTTGTTGAGGAAAGAACCTAGTTTAAATGACTCACATGGGGAAATAGAGTTTTTTTTTGAGCTGTTACCAGAAAGCACCTGAATACCAGGTAACCCACTTCTCAAAGTACTACTGCATTTTTTCAGGTTAGGATAAGAGACAAATACTCTTGTGTTTTTTCTTAGATAACAATGTTCTTTTCATATATATATATATATATGTATCTAATTTTTATTTTGACCATATTGGCTTATATATTTTTAACAGTAGTATTTTAGGTACATATTAACATTGAATCAGGGGAATTTCCATCACCATATTTGTCCTCCCTCCATCCCGTTCCCATCTTGAATCACATATCCCCCACCCTCACCCCCTGGACTGCTAGAATAAGTGGTCCCCTCTGTGTCTAGCTTACTACTTAGTGATCATATATCTGTTTGGTCTTGGTACCCTCCCTTATTTCTCTCTCTATTTGAGAGGCAGAACTAGATAGTTCAAATTATGTGGTTTTGTTTGAAGAAAAAATCAGTAAGATGGGGTAAAAATCAAATAGGCCGAAAATGGGCAGAGTCCTTCTAGAGGCTCTCAACCTCAGTTTTAGAGAGGAAAGGAAAAAAGGAGTTAAAACACCACAACAATACAAAAAGAAATATCAAATAAAATACCCAGTGAGCACTACATCAATAAAGACAAGCACCACAAAATAGTCTTCTTCTGGCAATATTTCTGGTTGGAAGTCAGAAAGTCAGCTAAAGAACTGGGCACATGCTGGAGCCCTGGTTTAATTTCCAACACCCCAGGATTTCCTAAGTATCACCAGGAATTACCCTCAGGGATCAAACTATAAATAGTTCCATAATATTTACATCTGGTTACATCCCGCCCCCCAAAAAAGTAAAAGATGTATTTAGAACTTGGGGGTGCTTATTCTATTATTTCTGTCTCTTGATCAAAAATATTTTATACTCATATTGTTAGCCATAAACAGCTATTTTTGTGGGGAACCAGGGCAATATTAGAGAAGGCAGGGCATTTGTCTTGAGACAGACAACCCAGGGTTGATCCCTGGCTTCCCATATGTTCCCTGTGCATCACCAAGGAGTGATTCCTGAGTGCAGAGCCAGGAATTATCCTTGAGACTCCAGGAGTGTAGCCTCAAAACTAAACAAAAATTTTCATAATTTCAGCATTGTTCTTTTAGTCAAAGTTAGGAGAGCACTAAAAGAAATAAACCTGAACAAAAATAAAGAGAGGAAAAAGCAAGGGACTTTGTGCCTGTTGCAACTTATAAGCAGTTCAATACAGAGTCAGTGAAAACAGATATCTTTTTATTTTCTTACACGTTTTCCACTGCTCAGTTTTGTTTATTTATCCCAGGTGTTAGTAATTGGTTTTTTAATTTCTGCCAGAAATTTACCTAAATGTTATGTTGAGGGAAGATAAAGGATGCCAGCAGTTAGAAAAAATAAAAAGGGTAAAGGATTGGAGCTTGCGAGTAACAAAGGTCATCAAGAATGCAGGAAATTATATGGAGAAATAAAATATTTAGGTATCTGAACCTGAGCAGGAAAGGAAGCTTTTTATTAGAATTATAGCTCATTAGTAGAATAAACACTTTCAGGCCAATGCAACATCATGAAAATACTTGCATTAGCTTTTTAGCTTCCAGCTGACAAAATGTCAGAATTGGTTCTAGAAACTGGAGACAGTGAAAGAAGGCTGATGTCAGGTGACCCCAGCTGTGAGAAAGTCTGGAGCAAGAGGAAGAGACCCAGTCAGAACAATTAAGCTAGAACAAGACATTAAGGAAATCCAAATTGACAAGAAGTCAAATTATCAGTTTTTGCAGATGAAGGATAAAATCCCAGAAAAGCTAAACAACCCTTAAGAGCCTATCAAAAAACTTTCAGAAACAGAGTAGTAGGCAACAAAATCAGCATACAAAAAACAGTTCCATCTCTAAAATATAAATAAAAATCAAAAAAATTATATCAAAATAAGATATTTCTGGTTGTAACCAAAAGCTTTAAATACCAAAGAATCAATTTTATAAGGGTGGTGAAAAATATACACTGCAAACTATGTCATTATAAAAAATATGTAAAGCTGCAAGGAGATGTAAATTTATTCCGTGTTCATGGCTTGAAAGAATTAATACAGTTTAAATGACCACCCTATCCAATACATTATTCAGATGCAATGCAAGTCTCACAAAAATTCCAGTGGCGGGCCCGGAGAGATAGCACAGTGGTGTTTGCCTTGCAAGCAGCCCATCCAGGACCAAAGGTGGTTGGTTCGAATCCCGGTGTCCCATATGGTCCCCTGTGCCTGCCAGGAGCTATTTCTGGCAGACAGCCAGGAGTAACCCCTGAGCAACGCCGGGTGTGACCCAAAAACCAAAAAAAAAAAAATTCCAGTGGCATTTTTTAAGGTCATTAAACCAAAAGTATTAAAATATATGTATGGAACCATAAAACTTCCTGAAAATCAAAGCAATTCTGAGAGAAAAGGAAATGGCAGGAAATGTATTTCCTGATCTTAAATATTAAAGCAATAGTTGTCAAAAGAGTGTGGTACTGAAATAAAAACTGATTCTCAAAAAATAAATAAAACTGAAAGTTTAAAAGTAAACCTTCAGATGTGTGAACAGATAAATTATGACAAAGAAGCAATGTTCATTAAATGAACTAAGCAAGACCTCTTTAAGAATGATGTTCTGCATTGCCCTTTAATTGTGAGGTGAAACGAGAGGACGCTCTGCACCATACTGACTGCAATATAGGATATGCAGATTCCAGGATCTTTAATACAGAAACATGATACCAACAACAGAGACTGTGTGAAAAATGAAAGTGTATTGGCACTACAGACAATGACCTGGATTGGACAAACTAGTTTGCCTGGAGCCTAGAGTTGATCTTATGCCAGGACACTTCAGGGGTAGGGTCTCCTTGTATTTAGGCCAAGGCTTTTCATTACCATGTCCCTCATGTTTCGGTGGGCCTATGCAAACAATAATTGCCACTCTAACACCATTTTACTGTGCTCCTTTGACTCTAATCTTTAAGAAAAACAACCCGCTTAAACTTTTGAGGTTAACTTAAACTAATATGCATGTGCATGGAAATGTAAAAAAGTACTTTGCCTTCAATGTTTAAGGAGTTACATATGTTTTATGGCTTTAGATTGCTTTGTGTGCTGCTAAGAAATATTATGTACTATATACAATCTGGGGATTTGAGGGACAAAGTAATTGTACATGGGTTCTGTTTTATTTTTTTTTGAAATTTTTAGATTAGATGTATTTTGACACACAGAAAAACATATATGATGAAATAAGTAAGCAATAAAGGAACAAAAATACATATTCTATAGTAATGTTAACACATTCAAGAGATATTCATCATCTTAAAAAGCACATCATAAGGGGCCAAAGTGATAGCACAATGGGTAGGGCATTTGCCTTGCACGCAACCAACCCAGGTTTAATCCTCAGCATCTCATATGGTCCCTTGAGCATGCCAGGAGTAATTTCTTTTTTTTTTAATTTTTATTTTGATCATAGTGGTTTACATAGTGTTGACAATAATATTTTAGGTACATATTTACATAAAATCAGGGGGGATTCCCATCACCAAATTGTCCTCCCTACACCTCCATTTCTGTCCTACCTCCCATTTCCTCTTCCCTCACCCCAGGTCGGCTAGAATATGTGGTCCCCTCTGTATCTAACCCACAACTTAGTAGTCTTGCACCTGTTTGGTCTTGATGCCTCCCTTAGTTCCCCCTCTAACTGGAGGCAGGACTAGCTAGTTCAAGTTGCGTGGTTTTGTTTGAAAAAGAGAAAAGTAATAAACTGGGGTAAGGGTCTAATACCCCGAAACTGGGCGGAATCCTTCTAGAGGCTCTCATCATCGATTTGAGAGATGGAGAAAAAGAAGGTGAAACACTCCACCAGTACCAAAAGAAGTGTCAAATATCCAGTGAGGGCTCGAGCTATATCGATAAGCACCACAAAAAAAAAACAAAAACAAACAAAAAAAAAAAACAGGCAAACAAACAAAAAAAGCAAAACAAACAAAAAACAAACAAACGAAAAAAACACGCCATGGTCTTGAAATGAGAAGCATGGCATAGCACATAACGAAAGAAAAGAAAGGCAGAGAAAATATAAGTATGATTGGGGACAATTTCAATACTCACTCCCAAACAGAGAAATCGCCCAAAATAGATAGGTGAATAAAAATAATAATAACAATAATAAATGGAGGTAAAAAATATATAGATAATAACCAAGGTTTTGTGCTTTTTGTATTTTTATTTTTTCCCTCCTGCCCTGGCACAGTAAATATTGGGGTCATTCGAAAAGGAATTCACTTGGCCTAAGAGATATGGGGTTTCTCCGTCCTTGGAGCATACTGTCATGGGATCAACACTAGACTTTGCTCAGAAACCTTTACTCTCTCGGTGGTGTTTTTTTTTTATTTTTTTATTTTTATTTATTTATTTTTTGTGTGTGTGGAAGACTTCTGTTCTGTGTTTAGAGGTCTCAGTATCTGCACAGATCCTGAGGTGGGACTTATGATGAAGTCAGTCTTTGTGGTTCTAGAGGTTCTGTTACCACCCTGTTTTAATCCATCTTCTGTGGTTGGTTATCTTGGTCTTTGCACTGATCCTAGGGTGGCACCTAGGATAGCGTCTTTCTTTGTGCTTCCAAAAGCCCCGTTCCGTTACAATTTTCTCTGCCGGACCTTTGGGACTGGGGATCCTGATTATTGTGCAGGTCATAGTTCAAACCCTAAACTAAACTAGGGCTTTTTTTTTTTTTTTTTTTTTTTTTTTTGGTCCCAAGATGTATACCGTCTGGTCGTAGTTCTAGCAGCCAGTCATCTATAAATCACGATCTTGGCTTTTGGACCTACCAAAGGGTGCCAAGACTTCTGGTTTTGTCTTGTCGTTAGCTGGTAAGGTAGGTTAATCTGCTCTAAGGTCAGGATGTTCGCATTTTCCTCATTGTCAGGATATCATGTTAGAGTTGGCCCTTGTTGTTGACCCCGCAGTATTAAGGCTGTCCCGGCTGAGATTTGTTTCTTGCCGCTGTTGTGAAGAAGCTGTTTTATTTTTCTTAATGTTCTTTGGCTGAAAGTTCAAAGTTAAGATATCAGCAATGGGACTACTGAGAATTCTGTTTATGGGTGATTCTCCTTCGACTATAACTTTATGTTGTCCTCTTTGTTCTCATAATTAAAAATAAAAAATTAAAAAAAGAATGATGTTAGGAAAATTGTTTAGCCAATGCAATAATATGAAAAATGAATCTTTATTTTACACCCTAAAAAAAGTTAATTCGAAACAAACTAAGGAGTTTTTTATTATTATAATTAAATGCATAAAATACATAAAAAATATTGGCAGAACTCTCCATGATATTCACCTCAGAGGCATCTTTAATAGTAAAGAAATAGAAATTTTTACAAAATTATATTACATAATTTTCTGCTCACTGAAATTAATGATGGACAAAATAAAGACATCTGTAAGTGGGAAAAATGTTTTGCACACAATACATCTGACAAAAGGTGAATGTTCAAAATATAAACAGCACTGAAAGAACTCAACAAGAAAAACAATCAACCACATTAAAGAAGGGGGACAGTTAAGGGCTGAAAGGGCCTGAAGGACTTGCTCACAATTTGAAGCACACCACAAAAAGTGGTGAAGGCTGTTAGGGAAATAACTACACTGACAACTAGAATGATAATGTTAAAGAATGAGAGAAGTAGAATGCCTGTCGCTGGGGCTGGGCAAGAGTGGGCGAGGAGCAGGGCATTAGTGGTGAGAATGTTGCACTGGTGAAGGGGGAGTATTCTGTTTATGACTGAAACCCAACTACGAACATGTTTGTAATCATGGTGCTTAAATAAAGATTTATAGGACTCCTTCCATTTTTTGCTTGTTTGATTTTTGCCCCATTTTTTTCTTCAAACAGAACCACATAATTTGAACCATCTTATTTCACTTCACAAATTGAGGGGGAAATAATAGAGGGTACCAATGCCAGACAGTCATATGAACATTAAGTATAGATAAAAAAATCATCAGAATTAAACATCAACTCCAAAGTCAACGACAGCAGAATCGACACACAATCTACAACATGTAGACACAAATTATTAGGCACTTATACTAGCAACCTGAGTGGTAAAGGAGGGGGATATGGGATGCATGCTGGGAACAGAGGTGTAGGGAGGACAACATTAGTGGTGGGAGTGCCCCTGATTCAATGTCACTATGTACCTAAAAAATTACTGTGAAAGATTTGTAATCTACTTGGTTAAAAAATTTTTTTAAAAATCACCCAGAAAAGCAATTAAAAAAAAGAATGGGGACAGGAGACGAACAATTTTTAAAGAAGAAATACTGATATCTAATAGGCATATAAAAAGTGAGTAACATCACTGGTTATGGTGGTACAAATGCAAATAAAAATTACATTGATATATGACCAATATCAGAGAGAATGGAAAAGTCTAAAGCCTGGAAATAATCTGTGTTATTGAAGGTGTTATAAATAAAGAACCCTTATTCACTTTTGGTGGGAACATTGGTTGAATTCTGCTTCTTCGGAAAACAAAATGGATACATCACAAAAATCAAAAATAGAACTTCTGTTTGACTCAGAAATATATTCTGTAGCACCCACACCAAGAATACAAAAAAAATCTAAAATGATTTTGCACACCCATGTTCACTGCAGCTCTATTTACTATAGCCAAATTTAGAAACAACCCAGATATTCACCAACAAATAAACAAGTAAATATACACAATGGATTACTATTCAGCTATAACAAAATATAAAACCTTATATTTCCCTACAACTTGGATGGAACTGGAGTTTGTCAATATCAAGTGACATGAATCAGAGAGAGAGATAAAGGCAAGATTTCAATCACATGTGGCATGTAAAGAAACAACGAAAGGTAATGTACAATGAAAGCAAATACAGAAATAGATAAGGAAATAATATTGGAGATGGAAAAATTGAAAACACTGTCACCACTATAAAAATGTACTCAAAGCATACATATTACAAAAATACAATGTAAAGCAAAAGTCTTAAATGTAAAACTTGTAGTAAACATAGTTTGAAAGAATCTTTATCACTATACAAAGGAGGTCTCCCAAACAACTACCACAAAAAATAGACTTAATGGTGAAAGTTTTCCTTTACAATCAAGAACAAAATGACCGTTATCACCAATTATATTCACTAACAGTAGCTTTAGTGCATGCAGTAATAGAAAATAGTAATAGAGAATCATATATGCATGCAGAGACAAATAGATTTTAAAAGTTTGTGGACTTATGTGACTGGAGAAGTAATGCAATAGGTAGGACACTTGCATGAATCAGGTTTGATCCCCAGTATCCCATATGGTACCTGAGCACTGTCAGGAGTAATTCCTGAGCATTACTGGGTATAGCTCAAAACTAAAAATGTTCAAGTATTTACATGAAATATATAAAATTATCTTTATTTATACATTACTTATAACATTTATACATAACATATAAATTTAAAATACTTTCACATACATTATTCTATTACATTTCTATTACTCAATATAAGGCCAACAGAAAAACAAAGTTGGGGAGATCTCATCTGGCTTTGCACTCAGGATTCACTCCTTGTGGTACTCAGGGGACCAGATGGGATAATGGGGGTTCAACTAGGTTAGCATCATGCAAGGTGCACACAATGTACAATCACTTTGGCTTTTCAATTTTACTTTTTAATGAATTATTTTTATCCAGGCACTGTGATTTACAGTTATTCGTATTGTAGTTCCAGGTATTCAGTTTCCCAACACCTATCATATTCCTAGTGTCAACTTTCCTCCTTCAATGCTCCCCTTTTCTTTCCTTCTCCTTAGTCTTCCTCCTGGATAGGTGTATTTTGAAGTTTAATTACTGTAGCTTGGATTTCATGCTTTTAGTTTTGTTGGTTCTATGGCTGCAAGGAAGTAGGAATTCATGTAATTTGCTGCAGCTCTGGTGGAATTGTGTGTGTAAGCACTTCAGCTAAAGGAATGTGACCCTCACTCGATGAGCACTGAAAAAGACCCAGAGAACAGCAACAAAATGTGTGTGACCCCCCAGTCACAGCCATTGCAACTATTTAAATGAAAGGAAGGGGGCAAAGAAATCAATGGGGGAAGGGAAATAATTTACGAGATAAGTTATTTGTAGAATAAGGTTAACTTTTTTGATTTCCGTATCTCCAGCATTTGGTGTGCCTGGGTTAATGGACAGCTGTTTTCCTCAGTGTCAGAATTTTGCAAATTGAGAGGCCATCAGAACCGCCTACAGAGATTGCCACTTTACAGATTGCTGGAGTTTTGCTCTCAACAATCTGGGGTGAGAATTTGCATTTATATCAAGTTCCCAGAGATGCTAAAGGTTCTGCTGGAGGAATCACACTTTGCAAACAATTGGGCTTTATTTTAACCCCCGAGGTTAACAAACTAAGGCCAACTGGCTGAACAACTCTGAGGCTGATTTAGTATAGCTGCAAATTTAAGACTTTGTTTTTGGCTAATCAGCCAGAGTTTGTATGTATCCCACAAATTCTATATAAAAAAATGTTCTCTGGTCTTTTATAGGAAGTTTTTACCAAGCCCTCCCTTAAATGATCTGCTGGGTCTGGATCAAAAACAAAAGAAAAAAAACAATTACTGCAAAAACTAATTACTTACTCTGAAAAAGTTTTAACCTGTTTTTTATTGAGGAATAAGAAACACATATTTATGTTCTGTGTTACGTAAATCACACTGTATTTCTAAAATTTTCTCCACCTGATTCTTGTTTAGCTGCTTATTATATGCATTTTAGGAATTGTAAAAATGATTTCAATTATTTCATAAAAGCATTTGGCTGAATTAAAATGGATATATTTTCAGAAGCATTCTTCTGTAATAATTTAATGAAAATAGGCATAGGCATGGTGTGAGTGCTTTTGAAAGTTAAGCAGTCCTCTTATTCTAACTGCACTTCAAATCATTTCATTTGGGGAATGTTTTGATAGGCCATTTCTAGAAACTAGGTTTTCATTTGGAGATTATAAACTTCGAAAACAACTCTAAGAATTATGAGAGTTCATTAGAAACTTAAAAAAATGATTAGAAACCAGTGCAATGGATTAGCACAGAACTGGGTGTCGGTGTGCAATTTTGCTGAGGGGGAAGCCACTGAGTGAGGGATCATCTAGTTTAGCTACAGAGATGACCAATGAACTCAGGAATATAGGTGAGCAATATTGGGGGTGGGGTAGTCACATCAGCCACAGTCTAAGTAAGTAGTTCCTGATTTTGGTTGCACATTGGAATCACTCAAACAGATGTAAAATTATGGAAGCCTGTGGCTCACTCTCAGAAATGATTCTGTTGTAATAATTCTGTTGTAGCTATAGTCTGGTGCACAACCATGTTATTATCAAGAGTAGAAACATTAGGAATTTTGAAGGCTTTTTTTGATGTTTCAAAGAAGGAAAATTTGAGAATCTCTGGTCTACTGTAAGGTATTGGGTCTTAGATGTGGTAAAAATGAGCATCTTTGGGAAATATAGGTAGACCCAGGCCCCAATGCAGCAGATGAAGGCATTGGAGGAGTTGAGATTGAGTTGAGATTGAGGAGTTGGGCATTGAGACAATGGGTGATTGGTTCCAAGTGGAACTATGTTGATTGGTTTTGTGGAGATCGATCACATATTTAAATACATTAATGATAATAGTGCTACAGACAAGGGTAGCAAATAAAGAAAAGAAAAATATTGCAGTGTTGGATTAAAATAGCAAATCTTAATGAAAACTCATGGGTATAGCACAATAAAGGACATGTGTGTGTGGCATATAGTAAGAGACCCTGAGAACAAAGATTCCTTGATATATCTGAGACTACCAAATTCATAGTTTGGTTTTAATGTAGACATCGACCTAAAGGAATTGATGATTTTTGTTAAAATGGCATATACCTGGGTTGGAAAAAGGAAAGTGGAGATGGGCTAATATTAAACCAATGAAACATAATTTTTTTATGTTTTTGGGTCACACCTGGCAGTGTTCAGGGATTCCTCCTGGCTCTATGCTAAGAAATCGCTTCTGGCAGGCTCGGGGGATGATATGAGATGCCAGGATTTGAACCACCATCCTTCTGTATGCAATGGAAACACCCTACCTCCATGCTATCACTCCAGCCCCCAATGAAACATATTTAACACCTACTGCAATGCATAGTTATTCCAAGTAAGAATATGGAAAAAGAGGAAATGGAAGACACAAAGTGTCAAATGGCAAAGAAACCAGTTTGAAGAGATTTGAAAGGACTCACATTGGTCAAAGCTAGGACAATTTGTGTGTCAAATTATGATTATTCATAACCTGAATAAAATATAAAAGATGATATATAATATACATTTTAAATGGAATTTTGACAAAAACAATATCTACCTGGTTTCTGTTACAATCTAAATATGTGTCCCCCTCTCAAATTTCATGTGTTCAAATTCTAATTCTCAAAGTGTTCACAGGAGAAGGTAGGGAATTACGGAAATTGAGGGCCTATAGAACTTGTGTTTGTCATGTAAACAAACTTCATGAATGAGAGTCATGTTCTTAAGAGGCTAGAATATTGAACAATATTAAGAGGAGTGCTGCAATATTGAATACTTTCAAATGCCATAAAAGTCAAGAAAAAATTAAGCTGCTTTCCAGGAGGTTAAGGAAACATACATAACACCTATTGTCATACATGATTCTGCATTAGATCCTTTCAGCATAAAGGACTTTTAGTTGTAGGCCCCAAGGCTATATTTGAGTAAAGACCAAAGTTTATGTGGTGATGGCATATGAAGGTTAGTTTCAAAATATCGTGGCTGGAATGTGGTTATGTAAGTGAAGGAATAAAACTTATTCCTAAAAATTTCTCTAAAAAGTTGATTATATTATTTTTGAACTTATATTTCTATAGTTTTAAGAGAATATTTATATATGTATTTGTATATAAACTGCAGTAATAGAAAGTCATCATGTTGCTAATTATGTTTTCACTAGAGATGTATTTTAATGTATTTCAGAGTAGAAATATTGACAGTTAAAATATAAAGAAATTATGAGATATCTTTCTCCAAATATAAACTGAAATAAAATTTTAATTCTAAGATTATGTTGCTGGGAGATTTGGAATGGGATGGAACTAGGAGTTAGAACTCAAAACAAGAACAGCAACAAAATGAGGACAGAATATGCTGAGGAAGTTGAAAGAAAAGAGGATACCAAGGAGAATTAGGAACCTTTAGTGGCAAGACTAGATAGAAAAGAGATAATGAGGTCTTGCCTAAGTGCATTAAAGATGAGACTGGAAGTAGGAAGGGATAATATTTTGGTTGTTAATTGAATAGAGATTAAATAACTTTAACATTCAAGGAGAAAAGAAGTCAGAGAGAAAACTGGAATTGATTTGGTAGAAATGCCAATCCCGAAAGCTGAGCTGTGCTGCTAGGAAAGCATCCAATAAGGAGTTCAACAGATGAGAAATGTTAGGGGCTAAGCACTCTTGATGACTGAGGCAAGTGAAGTGGGTTTCTTTACTACATGAGTTTCAGAAATGACATCATGATTACAAGTGGGGCAGCAGACACATCCGTATCATTAAGGAAAATATTAAGGCAAGTTCTAGAGTTGTGTTATAGCAAATTTTAGTGAAAGAAAATGCACCTGATAGATATAATGTAGGAGCACTGTGGATCACATCAGACTTTGATTATGGGTCCAGTGGTCAGAAAAGAATCTCCAGGGTTGATATAGTGAAAACAATTAAAATAAGAGCAGCTAAAACATATTTTAGTTGGGTGAAGGAGCAAGCTGAGTCCTGGGACAGTTAATGGTAAGTCAGGCCTGGAAAAGTATCAGTGCTATGATATTTATAGAAGAGTCCACTGGAAGACGTAAATCCATCAATGAGGATATCAGCAGAGCCCGAAATGTTATGCTCAATTTCTTTGCAACTGTGTGAGTTACACATGGCCACTGGAACCTGTTTCATATACAGCACATGCAAAAATGGTTCCTGAAGAGTGAATTTCTGAGAGACCAAGAAGAGACCATTGTTTCATTAAGGATGAATTGTGTGATAGAAACAAACAAATAATATAACTAAAGATCCAACAGACATCCATATATTGCTGGAAAAATGTCTACAATGTCAAAGTTGCAATGGTCTATCCTCCATCTCTACTTAGGGACAATTATTGGGGAAGTAGAATTAAAAATATCATCTTGTAGGGGCTGGAGCAGTGGCACAACCTGTAAGGCATCTGCCTTGCAAGTGCTAGTCTAGGATGGACCTCAGTTTGATGCCCTGGTGTCCCATCTGGTGCCCCCAAGCCAGAATCAATTTCTGAGTGCATAGCGAGGAGTAATCCCTGAGCATCAACGGTGTGGCCAAAAATAAATAAGTAGCATCTTCCAAAGCAGAGAAAACTTCACAAAAGTAAAAAGAAAAAACATTTTATTATTGAATACAAATTAAACCAGAATATGATGTGCCTCAGAGGCTAAACAATTCCAAAGACAGAAAAGAACTTTCTTCTTTTTATATATCCAAATAAATACCACCGATTATGCACATGTTCTGAAGATAACAAGAGCCAAGTCGTAGCTCTGAGCATTAGTTGACAGGATAGAACACTTTGTCACACTCAGTACACACTAAATCCACTTAGTAAGTTCTTCTGCTTTAGTTAATTGACTTTATTCAAAGGGAAAATGGACTTCTCACACTTTCTGACAAGAGGTACTTTTTCAACTCAAGTGAAATATTCCTGAGTGGTAATGCTGGAAAGAGATTTCATTTGGCTTTTAAAATCATTTTCCTATATTTCATAGAAACAGGGAAAGAACTTACAATGACAATTTATTTAAAGTAAAAGCTCCAAAATGGTGGAGGGGAGAATCTTCACTTCTTAACAACAGCAAGAATCAAGTTTCTAAGCAACAGTTGAAATCATTCTTCAGGTGAGAAGTTCCATTAAAGAAGAAAAATTTGGCAAATTACAATGAAATTTAAATAATTGCAACAGAAGTTGAAAAATCTCTAATTGACAGTGTCAATAAGAAGTGAGGGACCAGAGCCATAGTACAGTGGGTAGAGTGCTTTCAGTACACATGTCTGGTTTGGGTTCAATCCCTAGTAACCTATAAGGTCCCCAAAGGCAGTCCAAGAGTAGCTCCAGAACACAGAACCAGAAGTAAGCCCTGAGCACCACAGTTTATGACCATGAAAAAACCAACAAAGGAAAAATTGAGAGAGAGGCCAGGAAGGGAATTTAAGGGTTAGAGCATATGTTTTGCGTAGGAAAAGCCCAGATTTAATTTTTTCCAGGGCATGATTACTTGAGCACCGGCAGGAGTAACACTTAAGCACACTGGGTATGTGTCCCCCCCACACACAAAAAAAATCAAACAATAAAAGGACCAGAAAGATATTACAAGAAGTAAGGTGCTTGCCTTCCCTGTCTTACCCTAGTTCAAACCCCAGCACCACAAATGGCCATTGGAACACTGGTTGGAGTGATTCCTGAATGCAAAATCATAAGTAAGCCCTGAGCACTGTCAGCTGTGACTGTCAGCTGTGGCCTAAAGGCATATATATAGTTATATATCTTATATGAGATAGTAATCAACCTTGATTCCTCTATAGATTTACCTCTATTTGTAGTTTCTCAGAGATCTAATAGACTATTCCAGAAATGTTTTGAAATGTTTTATAAGCACAAACTCAGTCATTTTACGAGCTATAAGCTGTTCTCACTGTGATAATAATTCAGGGGTTAAGATTGGAAATGAAAAAGTCTGCAAATTCTGCCTATTCCTTTCGAACTGTGTGTTCTTGAGTAAATTCTTTAATCTTTCAACAACTCAATAACTCAGATTGGCTTTCTTTAACATAAACATGAATAGGTGTGAGAATAGAAATGTACATATTTTCACATAGCATATAGCACACTATCAACCTGACATACAAAACAGGCCATCTACATAACAGCCATGTTTGGTTGTTTTTCTGTCTCTGTGGACATTTGTTGAGGTTGATTGATGAGTTGAGGAAGGAGATGCCCCCACAGACATTGTCTCTAAAATAATACTTTTTATATCTTTGTAAAGATATAAATCCACTGTAGACACATTGAGCCTCCACCATACCCCTGCAAGCTGATGAATAATGATCAGAGGGACCATCTCAGCACTTTGGCTTAAGCACTCTACATCTCCTCTATTCATTTGGTCCTCAAGATGAATGGAGATTGAAATGCATTTTCCTTCCTGGATGGCAGGATGGATGATCTAAAATAAATATTTGCTGAAGTAAGAAAAGAATATTATATCTTCTACAACTGAGGTGTCCTGAAATTTAAACTGACCTCATGGGGGAGAAACTCTCTTTGTATTGCATGAATTCTCTCCTCATTCTCCACTGCCTATGTGGAACAACTTGTGTAACTAAAAGAAAGCTTGTTTGGGGAAAAAAAGACTGACTCTGAAAGAAAAGATATGCAGAGATAAATATGGCTCCCAGAAGCCCCAGCTTCTTATGTAGATGGTAGCAGTGTGTAAAAGCATGTAGTCTGCCCTAGTTTTGTAGCATACCTTGGACTTCCCCAGGCAGGAGAAACTGTAAAAGGGAACCTCGGAATCAGCGGAAGTAGGGGATGCACACATACAAGATTTCCAGCTTGCAACAAAACATGTAGAAAGGTCAACAAGGGTTTGACTTTTTATGCTTAAGGCCTATGATTTCTTTAAACTAAAATTGTTATGCTTTGGTTAGTGATTTATTTAAACTAAAATCCAAGAGGAAACTGCCCCCGAGAGGTAGTGGTCTATAGCTAGGAGCAGATGTCAGCAGGTTCTGCGATACTCAAGACTTCTACCTGATCCTAAACCACACAAGACAGAGCCTATCATGTTTGGAAAGATCTTGGTAACTTTGTGAATGATGCTTTGCTGAAATTTTGGAAGGTTTATGTGCAACAGAAACTCTGTTCAAGGAGAAAAGATTTGGAGCTTACTCAAGGCACTTGGTAGAAACAAAGCCATAGCAATGGTATGTATCTGAGGCCAAGACACCATGGAGCCTGACAGATGCCTAAAGACACTTGGGATCTTGAAGCATCCAGTGCATTTGGCTTGATGAACTTGAGGAGAAGTTTTGATGCTTGCTGGAAATCAGAATGCATACTATATAAGCCTCTTAAATACACATCAGAGAGCTGGCGCAAAAGCCATTTTCATGTTCACAGATGCTAGAGATTCCCTAACAGGGGAGAATGGCACGGAAATTGAGATTCAGACACCATTTTGAACATATTTTGGCAGGAAAATTCCAGACAGTCACTTTACAGACTTTGAGGAAAGCAGGTGGTGTGAAGTTTATGCATCTCTCTAAGCACAAGTTGCCAAATGAAAAGAAAGTTGATTCTTTGCCAGATGAACACACCCTTGATTCCACAATCAAGATACTATTTTAGGGCGCTGGGTAAACAGGAGACACAGAAAAATGGATTCTTGACACTTTTCAACCATTAAGAGTTTAGAAAATTGAAAACACCCCCCCCCATTGCCTTTGAAAAGCCATAGACATTTTACGGTAAATTGTGCTGTTTAGGAATACTCAATGATTGGTATAGAAGACAAAGCTTTCCAAGGAATTTTGGTGGTACCTGAAAAGAATACAATAACTTCACTTTGCAATTGCTTTACCCAGTTCTTGTATTTTTTCCCTTGTTCAAACTTTGACTCAAAGTAGTGGGGCTACATAGAGGAGATATGTCCAATGACAAGATGATGGATGTGAGTAGGTAGATGAATGTTTGATTCACAAAACAGCTCTCCCGCTCTATAATCTCACATTAAGAAAGATTAGGTGAAGTTGATATTCTAACTTGTATTTTCCAATCTTGGAAAAACAGAGGTATTTTATAATGAAACTGAAACATAAGGAACAAAAGATTTATCTGAAAAGTCACCAGAGAAAAGAGATAAATTAAAACAAAAATATTAGGTTGATTTATCACAGCAGCAAAGACAAATGCCAGAAAATATGCAAAAATAAAAATATAGAAAATCCTTAAAGTCAAAGACAGGTTCCTTGAAATTATTGATTAAATATCTCACAAAACATGTCAAGAAAAATTAAGAGGAGAATGCAAAAATGAATAAGATAAACAATGCTGTTTTGCGAATAAAAAATGTTAACATCTAATAGCAAAATAAAATTTAGAGAATATTAACATCTAATAGCATAATACAATTCAGAGACCTTTTTAAAATGTTTAGTTGGTAAAACATTAACTTTTCCATAAATTTTTGAAAGCCAAACTTGTACATAGGGGAGCCTAAATTTTGATAGTTAAATAAGAAAAAATACATAATCACTATGAAATCAGACTAGTAGTCAAATTTAACACCACCTCAATAGAAAGTCATATCCAAGTCAGGAAGTTTGATGGGAAAATTTCACCGAATGCTTAAGCAACTTATACTACCTATTTATAACTTATTTAGTAAATCAAAAAGAAGGAGCAATTCATCACATCTTTCAAATGTGTACAATCATTATAATAAGCAAAAAAAGAAAATTAATAAAACTCAGCATATGACACAGAGGCAAAACTGTAGACATATCGTCAAATTTAATCTGATATTGTGTATGTGCACATGTATAGATAAACATAAGGATTAAATATTAAAATGAATCAGTAAGAGAAATATCTGTACAATAACCTTTGCAGTTATCGAAGCAAAAGAAAAAGTTCATGGGAGTTAACATTCATTCACAACTGAAATTATTGAGAAGCTAGAAAAATATGATACATGGGATCTATTTAAACTTATAAATATATTTAATAGTCAATATTAAAAACAGGTCAGTCCAGTAGGAATGAGAAATCACAATAATAGGTCCTATTTAGCAGAGCTTTGTAAATTTGGGAGTACTAGGTCACATCCAATGGTTCTGGGGTCTTTTCCTGGTCTGTGCTTGGATATTTCTCGCAGGAGTAGTTAGGGGCCATAACTTGCCAGGGTTCAAATCCAGAGTAAATGCTTAGGTCATTGAGTTATCTTAATGGTCCATTACATTAGAAAGAAAACACTGTGGGTATGGCAAGCAGGGGAAGAGATCTTGAGCAGGGGAAAGTGAGAGGTATTCTGAGACAATAGTGGAGGAATATTGACACTACATCGGAGTGCTTGGTGCTGGAACATTTGATATTGACATCTTACCACCACACAACTGTATTGTACAATTTTAAATCATGTGTTGCACAATTGTAAATCATGGTGGCTAAAGTAGAAAAGAAAACTCTATAAGAAAAGTAAGAGATATTTTTTTAAAAATGAGTGAGACAAAATTATCACTGCTAATGATAATATTTTCTTATAAAAGGGTGGAGAATATTTCCTTATAAAATTCAAGTCAAAAATAAAGTAATATAAAATAAGGGCTGGAGCAATAGCACAGTTGAAGGGAAAATGTCTTGCACCTAACTGACCTGAGACGGGCCTGGGTTCGATCACCAGCATTCCATATTGTCCCCTGAGTCTACCAGGAGTGATTTCTGAGCACAGAGCCAGTAGTAACCCCTATGCGCTGTCGGATGTGGCCTAGCCACCCCAAAAAAGGCTCAAGTAATTGTACACATGTGAAGGAGGTTTCTTTGCATGTGGCTGACACCTGTTCAATACATGGCACTGCACCTATTTCCCTTAGCACTGCCAAAGGTCACTCGTAAGCATAGACAGAGCCAGGGGGTAAGTCCGGCACCAAACTTGACCCACAATGAAAACTGTTCTCGTAAATGAAGAGTATAATTGATAAATGCAACTGCTACCAAAAATGGTCAAGTAGTTTGCAAAACGCATACTGGCATAGGAAAAGCAAAGCACTTCTTTATACAATGAATAATTATTTGAAGCCTGTAAAAGACAATAAATAATGGAACATCATCATAGTTTAAAGTGCATCTTCATTGGAGCAAAACTAGATATGTGAGAAATGCTTCAAACAGAAAGTATATTACATTTTCAGGAATAAAAAGTCCTAGTCAAATGGAAAATAAACTACATACATTAATGAAAGATCTTAATGTCATATAAAGAAAATTCTCCACCAAATTAATATTAGTAAAATATCATAGTAGTCAAAATCCCCTAAGAAGTTATTAGCACTAGAAAGCATTAAAATGTATATTAAAGGCAAACATTAAATAAAACTTAAAATAATTTTAATCAAGAAGATATAATAACAGTAAGCAGATTTATTCTTCTAGACATCAAGATATATACAAATATTTGATTTGGGAATTACCCATCAGTATTCAAGGATCTCCAAGTTTGATGCTTCACAGAAACTCTGGAATTGCTTGTAATTACTGGGTGCCAGTTGCACATGAAGTATAATGTCAACCCCTTGACAATTCTCAAGCCCCAGGCATCATGTTTGAAACCAAGGAGCATAGAGAAATATTATAGTGCATCGGGTAATATGGTACTTGCTTAGCATAAAGCCAAATTAGGTTGAATGCCCTAGCACTTGATATGGTCCCCTGAGTACTTCCAAGAGTGATCCCCAAACCAGGAGTAATACCTGAACACCACTAAGGTGGCTTACCCCAAAATTCTGATTCAAATCTTAGCATTCATTTTTGATGTCAAGTATAGATTAGCACTGATATTAAACCCTTATTTTTGTCCAGTTCTCAAAATATTTAAACTTCACATACAAACTTACATCCACATACACAAAGTGCAATTCAAATGTTGCAAATAGGTTCGTTTAGGGTATGGAAAAATAGGACTTAGACTGGGAATAGGTTCAGGGAAAGGTAGTGTGTGCTTAGCATTAAAAAAACGTATTAGCAACTATAAAATAGACAGATAGGAAGGGAAGGAAAGAAAGGGAAAGGAGGAAAGAATGAGGGATGGAGAAAAAGAGAAAGAGACTGACTCAGTTTCATCAGGGGTAGAAGATGGTGACTATAGGTAGGGGACTTGCAGGCAGTAGGGGTGTGATTAAATGAGTGGAAAGTTCCATGCACAGTAAGATTCATGGAGTACTTGCGAACAACCAAAAGCTAAAGTTGAATGATAGGAGACTCATGAAGTCATAGAAAATTGTTCTTTTATCTAACGAGCTACTGCAGGTAAAACATTTCTGAAGTAGTCGGGGATAAAAGTCATATCAGGAAATCCATTCCAATCGGAGTTAGGAGCTGGTTGGACTCTGCCTACCCCCTTTTTACTGGCCTCTGAAGTAAAGGCAGGACACAATGGGGGCTTTTATTTCCCACTTTCTTCATCTCCTTGATGATCTTCTATAGGAAAGGATCTAACACAGGCCCTTCTACATCCTGTCTGTCACTTTGCTATACAAAGGCAGAGTTGAACAGCTTGGAAATTTTTTTTTGTTCACAGACACTATTCAGTGCACCCAATAGTTCACATATATAATGGTAATTTCAATAAGATTAAAAGTCTTTCAGCCTAAAATTATAACTGATCACTCTGGACAAGTACTGGATGAGGAATGGGGATCAAGTGATATGCATAGTACACCTTCATTAACAACGGTGCAAACCACGGTGCTGAAAATGAGAGAGAAAGAGAGAGACAGAGAGAGAAAGTAAAATGCTTGTCTCAGAGGCAGAAGGAGAGGTGGAAACTGGGGACATTGGTGCACTGGCAAAAGGTGGTATACATTCTAAGACAGAAACTCAATCATGAACACTTTTGTAACCATGGTACTTAAAAAGTATTTATTCAAAAATAATATTTGTAGAGCCTGGAGATATAGTACAGCATGTAAGGCACTTGACTTGCATGTAGATACCCCATTTTGATTCTCAGGATTGCTAATAGTTTCCCCAAGCACTACCAAGAGTACTTACTTCAGAGTGTAGAGCCAGGATTAAGCCCTAAACATCACTGGGTATGGTAAAATAATAAGTAAATAAATAAATTAGTACAATAAATAAAGGAATTATTTTGCACTGAGCAGAGTGTAACATTGTCGGTCATATTTCTTCTACAAAAATAAATGCAAGAAGTAAATGATTCAGCAATCTCCTTCCAGGCAATAACCGCATCATTTCTAATGAATACTTTCAATGATCCTGGTTGTAATTTTTCTTATAAAGTCCCCAAAGAAAATCAGTGAAGAAACTATTTAAAATACTGCTGATTCAAAGGGACTGATACACCATATAATAAGTATTATTTCTTATTGCTGCCCTGTGGGTACTTGGAAACTGATCAAAGATTAATTAAAGAATTAACTATAGCCCAATGTAGCAGAAAATAGGATTTTGGTGATTTTTTTTGCCATGGTAATTTGGAATCGTTAACATAACACTGGATTCTGAACCAGGGAACTTGGAGTGTAGTCAGTTTAGTTCCAACAATATTTGTTGCTGGTCCAAATTGGGTAAATTTCTGCTGGTTCAAAGTGAGTATATTTGCTGTTGTCCAAAATGTGTAAATTTCTGCTCCTCATTTTAACTGTGAAGCTAGAATGATAATTAGCGACTACTGTGTTCATTGTAAGCTTTCAAATACCCCTTGAAGTTGTTAAATTCAAAGCCAGCATACAACGTACTTGAAGGGAATAACATCACTTGTAAGATCTCATGAAAGCCATTATGCTATAGATTAAATGGAATATAATGGCAGGAAACTAATAAAAAATCTTCTTGCACAAATAGAAAAAATTTTAGAAAAAATCTTCTTTCTCATAAAAGACATCTTGCTAAAGAAACAGTTCTAGATTAGCTAAACACTCTTAATTGAAAAGCTGGAAGAAAGAAGAAAATCTATGTTATAATCTTTAATCTTGTGCCTTATTAATTATTTTCTTGATTACTTTGGGTTTATACTGCCATTGGCATTAGGGTCATACTCAGCAGCGCTTGGAACCTGCTTGGTGGCAGGAATCAAACTCAGGCCCTCATGCTTGTAAAACAGGAATTTAACCAATTGAGCCAAATTTCTATCGGGTCATTGCATTTGAATTTCTTCTATTTGTTAATTCAACACACAGTTAAAAAGTGATTGCTCATCATTTATGTAAGTAGATATTCATTCATGCTACAATACTATCTCTTTATATTTTATCAACTTTTCTATAAATTCAACTCCTGATTGGTTGCATCGATTCTAGTCTTAGCCAAATTCTCTCCAGTTCTTTCTACAATGCTGCCAGAGTTTCATTCTAAAGGGTACATCTGATTTTTATTATTCTTTGCTTAAAATCTTGTCAAGGCTTCCTGTTGCCTAAAGGGAAAAATTCACAAGGCATGTCATGATCTGTCGAACGCCTCCTCTCCAAGTTAATTTCTCACCAGAGCCCCTTGATACTTTCACTCAAACTGCACTGAATGACTTTGATCCATGTTCAATTTGTTCATATCATACTTCAACCAGAGCAGGATTTTAAATTGGAAGCTTGAACTGAGTCACCACACTCTAGTAAACATAGAATTCAGGAGTGACACACCAGAATACCAAAAAATGCTTATTTTTTACAATAAAAATATAGAAACAGTTTGAGATTAATATCAGGTAAAAATTTCTTGGTAAAAGACTATAAAATGAGGGGCTGGAGCAGTGGTGCAAGTGGTAGGGCACCTGCCTTGCACATGCTAACTGGTTCAATCCCCCGGTGTCCCATATGGTACCCCATGCCAGGAGTGATTTCTGAGCGCACAGCCAGGAGTAACCCCTGAGTGTCAGCGGTGTGGCCCCAAAACAAACAAACAAAAAATAGATTCTAAAATGAGAGAAGTTCATTGAGAGTGTTCTAACTACTTGTAGAAAGATGGAAGTCGGGATTGAACAGAGAGAGTGTCTGATCTCCATACTTTAAAAAAATTGATGCTCTAAGAAATATTCCATGAACTCTGGAGATTGGATGACCAATTTGTCATAGTTTTAGCAAGTTAAAGAAAGGAAATCAGACCACTGGATATTTACATCAATCAATGTTTCACAGATTATGTAGTGAGTAGGTAAATGTAATCTTGAATGAGGAGAGAATGTTCTTTGAGAAGCCTAGGTGTGAACCATCTGAATAAGATATTCCAGCACTGCTCCTAAAGAAAGAACCTGAAAGGATCAACATATTGCCTACTAGAAAGCCCTAAAACTGAAAACTGATAAAACAGTCCACCTTCACAACTTTACCATTAACCCAAGAAGAGAGATCAAGCTGTTAAAACTCCCAGTTATATCATTTTTCAACAGAAAATTCTGGAGCCTTCTCAGGAAAGGAAGAGGCCAAGAGTCATCCAGTTCTAAAGTTTCTGGAGCTCCTGAGTGCATGGCCACATGTGTAACTACACAACACTTCCAAATTTCACAATAGTTACAGCCTATTTGATATAAGGAACATAGCAAATGCCTTATGGCTTGTTCCACCCTCTGGTCCCCCAAATTAATTATTTTTGAACCTGCTTTGAGGGTAGGTGAAAAACTGGCAACAGTGGTGAAGGGAATGTCACACTAGAGGTTGTATTAGTAATGAAAGTATTAAATTTTAGAAATAAGTGTATTATTAACAACTTTGTAAACTGGTGTTTCAATAAAGTTAAAAAATAAAGATGAAAAGTATTAAAAATTAAAATGAAGTTTTCTGGGGGAATACTAGTGAATTATTTTTGCTAGTTAAGAAAATTAGTTAATAGAATCATTTCAATTCTCCAAAGGTAAAAAAGTTGAAGGGGATCTTTTCCTTTCACTTATAGCCTAGAAAAAGAAGCTTCAGAGAGACCAATTAAAAAACTTTAACTGGGTCTCCGCTTGAAGTTTGAGAAACATATTAGATTATGGTCTAATATAATAACTCTGGGGGTTGGGTGAAATTAAGTCGCTACTTTCAACGGAAAGTCAAGTTGACCTCTTGAATAGTCATCCGAAGGTCCAGGAGATAATATGTGCTCAAAATATGCAAATGAGTATAATGCCCTACAGACTATGAGAAAGGTTCAAGGAATTACTAGTCGGTTTTGAAGGGGGAGGAAATATTTTTAGTAGGAAAATGAGAAAAATTTTCGTACATACATTAGCATTTTATTTGGGGTTAAAGAACTTCTCTAAGAAAGAAAGGAAAAAGTTCTAAGCCAAAAGGTTTAAAATGAAGCAAATAGCTTGAGGCAAAGCATCTGAGTGGAAAGCAATATAAAATAAGATTTCCAATGGCAAAACTAAAAACAGAAAAACAAATAGACAATTAAATGCCTCCATGGGTTAATATTAGCTTGCTAGGGCTGCCATCACAAAACAGCAAGGCACTTTCCAGCCCCATCCCAATTTGGGGTGTGCAGTAGCTTTCTTTTCTTTTACAGGGAATGTCTGTGTCCTCTCTTGAATGCATTCCCTTTGCTCTCTCTGCTTTTAATAGAAAACATTACTTTTTAACAAAAAGAAAAGAAGGGAAAAGGGGTCACAGTCTCATTGACTTACATAAACACATTCATTATCTCAGAGTCCTAAAGGCTGGAAGTTCAAGATCAGCAGGTTTGGATCTTCACATGATTTTGCTTTTGTGCTGGCGCATGCCTGGTGACTCTGTGTATAAATTTCTCTTCCAAAAAAATACAGCCAGAGCAGTTTTGAGTCTACCCTAAATGCTTAGCTTCGACTTGGTTACTTCTTTAAAAGTCTTATCACAGTCATAGCCTGAGCTACTGGGGTTATAGTTTTGACACAGGAATTTGGAGGTAATATGATTCAGTTCATAACAGGACTTTAGAATAAGCAACCAAACATAGACTCTTTTTATGCATACATGAGAGGCAAAGTTGTGTAACAGAAAGCAGCTCAAGTTTTAGCACTAGACAGTCCTTCTTCAGATCTTTACTAATAAATGAATAAATGCATCCCTTAAAAGTAATTTAATTTCTTACATTATTTCCCAAATGTTAAAGTGGTTGCAAAAATATTGACTTTATGAGGTGGTTGTGAGTACTAAATAACAGATACCATTGAGCAAAGAACTTGATTTTCCAGCTTCTCTTTGTGGTTGTCACAATCAGTGATTTCAAACATGCTTGATTGAGGTACTTCCTAGAAATTATTCCTGTGGTTGTGATTCCTGATCACTCAGTCTTGATGCTATTTAGATGACATGCACCTGCATTTTGCTGTGCTTTTCATGTGTTCTCTGGATGTTGTACTTTTTTTTTGTTCTTGTTTTTGGGCCACACCGGGCAGTACTCAGGGGTTATTCCTGGCTGTCTGCTCAGAAATAGCTCCTGGCAGGCACGGGGGACCATATGGGACACCGGGATTTGAACCAACCACCTTTGGTCCTGGATTGGCAGCTTGCAAGGCAAACACTACTGTGTTATCTCTCCAGGCCCTGGATGTTGTACTTTTTAATTAAGATGTCCTCAAACATCAAACAATGGCCATGCCACTCACCTGGAGTCACTATGATGCCCACTTAGACCTGGCTATGTTCCAAAAGTAGCACATCATATCCTGGTTCTGAGGGTCTCAGACAGTAGAGCTATGATGGCCATAATGAACTCCTGAACGAGGATTGAACAATCAGCCCCTTGCTTGCAACCATTCCTGAGCCCCTTTTAATTGAGATAACATTATAGAGGTCTTAGTCGTATAGTTTCATAATCAATATCTGAGTAATTTAGCTGTCAACTTTAGTTTCTTCCCTCCTTCTAATCATTTTAACCCTTAGTGTCTTAATGACCTTTCCTTTAAAAATGATGAATCACTAGTCCTCATGCCAATAGTGTTATATACCCTGTTTATTGGCTATTACTCACCCTCAAAAGTAAGTATTTCCCTTCTTGCTCATTGTCTATTTCTACCATAATGTTAGTCCACTGAAAGTAGAAATTTTATTCTGTTCTCTGCATTATTCCTCAGTCCCTACAACAGGGTCCAGCATATAACAGGTATCCAGAAAATGGTTGTTGAATAAATCAATGAATAGGGACTACTACTTGGGGAAATTTATCTGCCCTATAAATAATTTTTATAATATTATCAATAATAAAAGAGAATCCAATGCAGAAATTGGCACTATCAATATAGAATCAATATCAATATAGAATATCAATATATAATAATATAGAATATATTTTATATAATATATATAGAATCACTATCAATACATTGAAACTATGTATTGGAATACATGTATTTTATGTATTGGACTTATAAAAAGTTGTAGTTGACAGGACATTAGTATTATCTATTAACATTATGTTTTAGATTTAGGAGGCACAGCTGGCCTATAGACCTGAAAACAAAGCTCGTTGAAGAGTTGAAAAATTGCCCAATTTCTGTCGGCATGGAGCAGACTATCAGAGAAAGTAAATAACAACTTGTAACTGAATGTTCTTGAATACAAAGAGACAACCCAAGAAAATTTAAAATTTACATTGCATACTTCCTTGGCTTAAACAAGAGTACAGTATTAGAATGGGTATTAGAAATCATGATATTCAAGGAAGATAGGATTTGTTTAACAACTATGTGTTTTCTAGGAACTTTTTTGCATTTGCATTAATCCAATTAATCCTCATAACAACCATATGATAATGATACTGTTATAATCCTCACTTTACAGAAAAAAATACTTGAGGCACAAAGAGGTAAAGCTAATAAATATAAAGCGACCCAGCTGAGAGTTATTTCATTATTTAAACCTTGGTTTCTAACACAGAGGTCATTGTTTTCTTGATCTACCACATTTTCATGTAAACAGTGCCATCTACACCATCAAATTGTGAAATAAAATAATTCTAGCCATTTTTATTCATTTTTATATTCTAAATATCCCAATAACAAGATCTGAGCATATTGCCCAGACCCTAAATAGAATATCCTGTTAATAGTTTTTATTACAAAGAAATAAATCCAATAATACAGCTGGTATTATTAAGCACACTTTTATTTTATCACTATTTAGTGTACTTGAAGCAATAAAATAATATCTTAAGGAGATACTACTAGTAAAGATACTACTAGTAAAGCAATAAAATAGTATCTTAAGGAGATACTACTAGTAAATAGTGATAAATTTTATCACTATTTAGTGTACTTGAAGCAATAAAATAGTATCTTAAGGAGATACTACTAGTAAAGATACTACTACTACTTTGGAAGCTTTCCAAAGGCCCTTTTGAACGTATTTACCATGTGAATAAAGAAGTAATGTGCCCTTCCTTTTCTGAATCAAATAGAGGAGTTGAGTGACACTCCAGATTTAACAAACTTTTGATCCCTGACTCCAAACTAATTTATCTAAATTCTATGTAGGAATCTACATGGAATTGAAATATTACAAGCCTCAAGAAAATTGTTGTTTTAAGTCGTCATTACAACAGATCATTGGGATCTTAACTTGATGTAATTAGCTATGAAGTTCATTGATGAAAACAAGAAGTTATAAGAATAATTGTTTAAGGCCAAAGTCCGTGAAGTACAAGACGGGAAGGTAGAATGTGCCACTGTATATACACAACGTATGAGACACATAATATAAAACCGAATGTCGACAATGTATATCATGCTTATCATGAACATTACATGGATTAAAATAAAATAATTCAATGCCTGATTCATAGTTATGCAAAAATGTAACATATTTATTATTGATGTTATTACTTTAAAGGAGGCTAGAGTATACAAACCACTTAAGATAAGTGTATGGAAATATAACAGAGTAAATCTTTGGTAATAAATGCTGTTGCTAATATTTTTTTTCTCAATGAGCATGTAGAATGCATTGTGCTAAGTATGGTAAAATAAAAGTATATTATTTGTACAATTTTTTAAATTATAACTAACTTTCAATGTGCTTCTACAGGGCTGGAGAGATAGCACGGAGGTAAGGCATTTGCCTTCCATGCAGAAGGACAGTGGTTCGAATCCCGGCATCCCATATGGTCCCCCGAGCCTGCCAGGAGCGATTTCTGAGCATAGAGCCAGGAGTAACCCCTGAGCACTGCTGAGTGTGACCCCCCCAAAAAAACAAAACAAAACAAAAAAAGTGCTTCTACATTAGTAAAAAATAATAGAAGTAAGCTAGAGCAAATTTTGCTATCCTTGTTCAGAAGAGGATAAGGAATAACTGGTAAAGAATAGATTTAGGCTCTCTTGACAACATGTACAGTGCTTTTGGTACCACTTACAAAGACTCTGATCACTAATGTGTTCCTATTCCATTTTGCTGACTCTTAATAATTGCCAAATAATCGTGTTGACTGGAAAAACTCATTACAGGAAAACTTCATTTCATAGTTTTCTCTATAGTCATAGCTATCTTCAGTTAAGAGTCATAGCTTTGCTTTTCATTAGTTTATTTGAGGAACTGTAGTTCACAATACTGTTTATGGTATAGTTCCAAGCATAGAATGTTCCAAAAGCACATATTGCTTTATAAGTCAACTCTACCTGAATACCAACAATTTCGTATGGTTCAGCATGCTTTGATAAAGAAATTGAAGAAATACCCTTTTGTAAAGGTAGTAGAAGATACCCGGTAAGTGGCTAGGTTGTTCTGTTAGAAAGATGCTGAACTCTCATTTAGCTCCTCCCTTGAGCTGTGTGACTAAGGGCATTGCCACTGGCTCATGTGAGTCATATAATCTTCTTGTTTTCATTTTTCCTTTTAATATTAAAAGAAAATTCACTTGCTTATTAGAGTTCTGGCTAGCATATACTAAGCCCTCAGACTTTTAATTACTGGTAACAATATTCATACTCTTGGTTCTAGTAGAGTGCTAGTAACAGTTATCATTATAAGATAGAGTGAAGGTATTTTACCACAAGGGATAAAGAACTACTCAGGTAGTCTTCAGAAATTAGGATAACTGTATTCTAATAATTTTATAAAAAAAGCATTTTGATAAATATCCAAAACATATCTTAAATATTTGACTACTGTGTATGCTTTTAGTAACATGCACCTACTGAATCTTTTGATAGAAATATATAAATGAACAGAATGTGTATATCTCTTCTCACATAAGTTCTCCGTGATAGGCAGTAATTTTTCTTTGCCAAAAGGGGTTGGAAACAACCAGCAGTGCTTACAACCAACACCTAGCAGACTCGGCAAACCATATCAAGTGCTAGGAATAGAACTTGGGTCAATCTTGTGCATGGTAAATACTGTACCCACTTTACTGTTTCTCCAGCACAGACATCTATTAGCTTTATATTGGCCTGTAGAGGAGTATTAAAACCACCAGCAAGTGCTATAGCAATCAGGACTCTTACCTTCATTAAGTTAGTCATTTTAAATATCAAATATTTACTAACACATAAATAGACCAATGTTACAGTAACTAATATCATATAACCATCTAATTACTATGATAACAATCACAACTTTACACTAGCTGCTGACACTCTGCACACAGTAAGTCTGGATTACAAGGGAATATGATCTAAGACAGGTACAACATAATAAAATAATAAACATATAAAATAAGCATATATAGACCCGTATAAAAATGGTTATCATCTCTATATGTGCTTATTAATCGGCCATGTCAAATTATCTGTACCAAATCTGTAAAAATTTTCTGATGTTTTCATGAAGATATTTTTTAGATCAGGTTAACATATAAAGAAATAGATTTTCGACATAGAAATTTGTCGAACAAATATATATCTAGACTATATTCAATAAATGGATGTTTTAAAAGAAGGAAGGCCAGCTGCCTGATTGGATTATGATGGAACATTGGTTTTTCACTGTTTTAGAATATTCCCTGAACAATAATTCTTCCTGGACCTTCTGCCTACAACTATTGAATAAGAAATTTTATTTTTATCTCTACTGCTTCTGACTCCATCACTCTCAGACTCTAAGGACACCATCACCAGCTCTTAAAGACCTTCAATTTACTAGCTGCATCTCTTGGCATTTAGCCTTCATAATGATGGGACCAAATTCTTTTTTTTTTTTTTTAATTTTTTTTTTATTTAAACACCTTGATTACATACATGATTGTGTTTGGGTTTCAGTCATAAAAGGAACACCACCCATCACCAGTGCAACATTCCCATCACCCAAGTCCCAAATCACCCTCCTCCCCACCCAACCCCCGCCTGTACCCTAAACAGGCTCTACATTTCCCTCATACATTCTCAATATTAGGACAGTTCAAAATGTAGTTATTTCTCTAACTAAACTCATCACTCTTTGTGGTGAGCTTCCTGAGGTGAGCTGGAACTTCCAGCTCTTTTCTCTTTTGTGTCTGAAAATTATTATTACAAGGGTGTCTTTCATTTTTCTTAAAACCCATAGATGAGTGAGACCATTCTGCGTTTTTCTCTCTCTCTCTGACTTATTTCACTCAGCATAATAGATTCCATGTACATCCATGTATAGGAAAATTTCATGACTTCATCTCTCCTGACAGCTGCATAATATTCCATTGTGTATATGTACCACAGTTTCTTTAGCCATTCATCTGTTGAAGGGCATCTTGGTTGTTTCCAGAGTCTTGCTATGGTAAATAGAGCTGCAATGAATATAGGTGTAAGGAAGGGGTTTTTGTATTGTATTTTTGTGTTCCTAGGGTATATTCCTAGGAGTGGTATAGCTGGATCGTATGGGAGCTCGATTTCCAGTTTTTGGAGGAATCTCCATATCGCTTTCCATAAAGGTTGAACTAGACAGCATTCCCACCAGCAGTGGATAAGAGTTCCTTTCTCTCCACATCCCCGCCAACACTGTTTATTCTCATTCTTTGTGATGTGTGCCATTCTCTGGGGTGTGAGGTGGTATCTCATCGTTGTTTTGATTTGCATCTCCCTGATGATTAGTGATGTGGAACATTTTTTCATGTGTCTTTTGGCCATGCGTATTTCTTCTTTGTCAAAGTGTCTGTTCATTTCTTCTCCCCATTTTTTGATGGGGTTAGATGTTTTTTTCTTGTAAAGTTCTGTCAGTGCCTTGTATATTTTGGAGATTAGCCCCTTATCTGATGGGTATTGGGTGAATAGTTTCTCCCACTCAGTGGGTGGCTCTTGTATCCTGGGCACTATTTCCTTTGAGGTGCAGAAGCTTCTCAGCTTAATATATTCCCATCTGTTAATCTCTGCTTTCACTTGCTTGGAGAGTGCAGTTTCCTCCTTGAAGATGCCTGTAATGTCCTGTAGTGTTTTGCCTATGTGCTGTTCTATATATCTTATGGTTTTGGGGCTGATATCGAGGTCTTTAATCCATTTGGATTTTACCTTTGTACATGATGTTAGCTGGGGGTCTAAGTTTAATTTTTTGCAAGTGGCTATCCAATTGTGCCAACACCACTTGTTGAAGAGGCTTTCCCTGCTCCATTTAGGATTTCCTGCTCCTTTATCAAAAATTAGATGGTTGTATCTCTGGGGAACATTTTCTGAGTATTCAAGCCTATTCCACTGATCTGAGGACCTATCCTTATTCCAATACCATGCTGTTTTGATAACTGTTGCTTTGTAGTACAGTTTAAAGTTGGGAAAAGTAATTCCTCCCATATTCTTTTTCCCAATGATTGCTTTAGCTATTCGAGGGTGTTTATTGTTCCAAATGAATTTCAAAAGTGTCTGATCCACTTCTTTGAAGAATGTCATGGGTATCTTTAGAGGGATGGCATTAAATCTGTATAATGCCTTGGGGAGTATTGACATTTTGATGATGTTAATCCTGCCAATCCATGAGCAGGGTATGTGTTTCCATTTCCGTGTGTCCTCTCTTATTTCTTGGAGCAGAGTTTTATAGTTTTCTTTGTATAGGTCCTTCACATATTTAGTCAAGTTGATTCCAAGATATTTGAGTTTGTGTGGTACTATTGTGAATGGGGTTGTTTTCTTAATGTCCATTTCTTCTTTATTACTGTTGGTGTATAGAAAGGCCATTGATTTTTGTGTGTTAATTTTGTAGCCTGCCACCTTGCTATATGAGTCTATTGTTTCTAGAAGCTTTTTGATAGAGTCTTTAGGGTTTTCTAAGTAGAGTATCATGTCATCTGCAAACAGTGAGAGCTTGACTTCTTCCTTTCCTATCTGGATTCCCTTGATATCCTTTTCTTGCCTAATCGCTATAGCAAGTACTTCCAGTGCTATGTTGAATAGGAGTGGTGAGAGAGGACAGCCTTGTCTTGTGCCAGAATTTAGAGGGAAGGCTTTCAGTTTTTCTCCATTGAGGATAATATTTGCCACTGGCTTGTGGTAGATGGCCTTCACTATATTGAGAAAGGTTCCCTCCATTCCCATCTTGCTGAGAGTTTTGATCAAGAATGGGTGTTGGACCTTATCAAATGCTTTCTCTGCATCTATTGATATGATCATGTGGTTTTTATTTTTCTTGTTATTGATGTTGTGTATTATGTTGATAGATTTACGGATGTTAAACCAGCCTTGCATTCCTGGGATGAAACCTACTTGATCGTAGTGGATGATCTTCTTAACGAGGCATTGAATCCTATTTGCCAGGATTTTGTTGAGGATCTTTGCATCTGCATTCATCAGTGATATTGGTCTGTAATTTTCTTTTTTGGTAGCGTCTCTGTCTGGTTTAGGTATCAAGGTGATGTTGGCTTCATAAAAGCTATTTGGAAGTGTTTCTGTTTGTTCAATTTCATGAAAGAGTCTTGCCAAGATTGGCAGTAGTTCCTCTTGGAAAGTTTGATAGAATTCATTAGTGAATCCATCTGGACCTGGGCTTTTGTTTTTCGGCAGACATTTGATTACTGTTTTAATTTCATCAATGGTGATGGGGGTGTTTAGATATGCTACATCCTCTTCCTTCAACCGTGGAAGATTATAAGAGTCCAAGAATTTATCCATTTCTTCCAGGTTCTCATTTTTAGTGGCGTAGAGTTTTTCAAAGTAGTTTCTGATTACCCTTTGAATCTCTGTCATATCAGTAGTGATCTCTCCTTTTTCATTCCTGATACGAGTTATCAAGTTTCTCTCTCTCTCTTTCTTTGTTAGGTTTGCCAGTGGTCTATCAATCTTGTTTATTTTTTCAAAGAACCAACTTCTGCTTTCGTTGATCTTTCGGATTGTTTTTTGAGTTTCCACTTCGTTGATTTCTGCTCTCAGCTTTGTTATTTCCTTCTGTCTTCCTGTTCTTGGGTCCTTTTGTTGAGCATTTTCTAGTTCTATTAGCTGTGTCATTAAGCTACTCAGGTAAGCTCCTTCTTCCTTCCTGATGTGTGCTTGCAAAGCTATAAATTTTCCTCTCAGTACTGCTTTTGCTGTGTCCCATAAGTTCTGAGAGTTTGTGTCTTTATTGTCATTTGTTTCCAGGAACCTTTTTATTTCTTCCTTGATTTCATCTCGGACCCACTGGTTATTGAGCATGAGGCTGTTTAACTTCCAGGTGTTAAAGTGTTTCTTCTGAGTCCCTTTGGAGTTCACAAATAATTTCAGAGCCTTGTGGTCAGCGAAGGTAGTCTGCAAAATTTCTATCCTCTTGATCTTATGGAGGTATGTTTTATGTGCCAGCATGTAGTCTATCCTGGAGAATGTCCCATGTACATTGGAGAAGAATGTGTATCCAGGTTTCTGGGGATGGAGTGTCCTATATATATCCACTAGGCCTCTTTCTTCCATTTCTCTCCTCAGGTCTAGTATATTCTTGTTGGGTTTCAGTCTGGTTGACCTGTCCAGTGTTGACAAAGCCGTGTTTAGGTCCCCCACAATTATTGTGTTGTTGTTGATATTATTTTTCAGATTTGTCAGCAGTTGTATTAAATATTTTGCTGGCCCCTCATTCGGTGCATATATGTTTAGGAGAGTGAATTCTTCCTGCTCTACGTACCCCTTGATTAATATAAAATGTCCGTCTTTGTCCCTTACAACCTTCCTGAGTATAAAGTTTGCATTATCTGATATTAGTATGGCCACTCCAGCTTTTTTATGGGTGTTGTTTGCTTGGATAACTTTTCTCCAGCCTTTTATTTTGAGTCTATGTTTGTTCTGACTATTCAGGTGCGTTTCTTGTAGGCAGCAGAAGGTTGGATTGAGTTTTTTGATCCATTTAGCCACTCTGTGTCTCTTAACTGGTGCATTTAGTCCATTGACGTTGAGAGAAAGAATTGTCCTGGGATTTAACGCCATCTTTATTTCAAAATTTGGTGTGTCTTTTGGGTAGTCTTGTCTTAGATTAGGTCTTTCAGTTTTTCTCTTAAGACTGGTTTTGTGTCTGTGAAGTTTCTGAGCTGTTTTTTGTCTGTGAAACCATGTATTCTTCCATCAAACCGGAAAGTGAGTTTTGCTGGGTATAGTATTCTGGGTGAAGCATTCATTTCATTCAGTCTTGTCACAATATCCCACCACTGCTTTCTGGCATTGAGCGTTTCTGGTGACAGGTCTGCTGTAAATCTCAGGGAAGCTTGCTTGAACATGATTTCCCCTTTTGATCTTGCTGTTTTCAGAATTCTGTCTCTATCTGTGGGATTTGTCATTGTGACTAGGATGTGTCTTGGGGTGGTTTTTCTGGGGTCTCTTTTGGTTGGTACTCTTCGGGCATGCAGGATTTGATCACATATATTCTTTAGCTCTGGGAGTTTCTCTTTAATGATGTTCTTGACCATTGATTCTTCCTGGAAATTTTCTTCCTGGGTCTCTGGGACTCCAATGATTCTTAAGTTGTTTCTGTTGATCTTATCATAGACTTCTATTTTCGTCTGTTCCCATTCTTTGACTAATTTTTCCATTGTCTGCTCATTTGCTTTAAGTTTTTTGTCCAATCTCTCCTGCTGTATGGAATTGTTATGTATCTCATCTTCCACAGCACCAAGTCTATTCTCAGCTTCTGATACCCTGTCCCAGAGCTTATCCATTTTGTCATTCACTTCGTTTACTGAGTTTTTCAGGCCTGTTAGTTGACATGTTATTTCAGTTTGGAGTTTTGTCATTTCTGCCTTCATATTTTCTTGGTTCTTATTAGTGTTCTGTTCAACTCGATCCATGGTTTCTTGGAGTCTGTTGAGCACCTTCCATATTGCTAGTCTAAAGTCCTTATCTGAGAGGTTGATTAGTTGTTCAGTCATTATCTGGTCCTCAGAATTGTCATCTTCATTCTCTATGTCTGATGCTGGCCTGCGCTGTTTCCCCATTGTCACATTTGTATTGTGGGTTTTTCTACGTGTTGTAGTGGTATTCATTGTCTATATGATGTAGGCAGCACACTCCTCTGGCTCCTCCCTTTCTGGATGGGCTGACTTGCCTCTAAGGGAGGGGAGTCCTCCGTGGATGAAGCCTCACACTGGGTCAAATCTTAGGCCCGAGCATGCAACAGAGAAGACAGTCCAGAGAGAAATGTTTGCTTCTGTGATATAGCGCCGTTCTTAGTGTGATTTTTCCTTCTTGTTGCAATGGAGTTCTTTCCTTAGAAAGAGTGCACGGCCGCGTAGCGAAGCGGACTGGCCGTGCTCCTCTGAGCCTCTTTTTGCCCCACTCGCAAGAGTTTCACGCAAGAGGACAGTAGACAGACATAGACAGGTCACACTCACAGTCTTTCACAGCTGAGCCCCACTGGGCCGGTGTACTTTCGCGGATTTTCCCCGCCTGGTGTCACACACAGGGAGCCAGCTTTTGCAAAGGATAGCCGGTTTTTATGCTCTGCATTTTTTTTTCTTACGAATGCAATTTTTTATTGCGAATATTCGGTAAGCGAAATCCCTTAGGCGGCCCTGCCTCACCTTGACTTTTCCTCTTGTGGCCCCCAGGTAAATTGAGTTTGAGACCCCTGTTCTAGAGGTAGAAACTGGGCTTCCTGCATGAAAACTATGAGCTCCAACACATTGAGGGGACCAAATTCTTAACAATGAATAATATTTACATCTGTATATACCACTCTTAAAGATATAAATTTATTATCAAATGCTTACATTTAATATAGGTGTATATAAACATATAGAATCTGACTTACAAATATTATGACTACATGACTACCTAGAATGAATATGTATTCCTAGGATGAAAAGTAATATCAAGAAAATTCTCACTGAAAGCTACATAAGAAAAGTTTTTGAGAGAGAAATAATTCACTTCACTCAAAAATTAATCACATTTACCTCAGTGTTGAATAGAAATTTTCATATTACTTAGCTCCCACCACTTCCCACGCCTAATGTAACTTTATAAAAACCAAATATTGCTACTATTATGTAAAATTTCATTGTTTTGTTTGGAACTCGCTGTTCTATTATGAATTGATAAAAGATAAGATTTTATTTTAAAAATAACACAATATTTGCAAGACAGAAAGAAATTATTTCTTTTCATGAAGAAGTGCCACTAATATTTTTTCTTTTTTTCTTTCCCTTTCCCCCTTTTTTCTTGGTTTCTTTCTATTTTTCTTACTCTTTTCCTTTTATCCTTTTCTTTTTCCTTCCCCTTTTCCTTTCCTTTTTCCTTTCCTTTCCCTTTACTTCCCTTTTTCCTTCCCTTTTCCTTTCCCTTTTCTTTCCTTTTCCCTTCCCCTTTTTCTTCTGTTTTCCCTTTCCTCTTTCCTTTCCTTTTCTTTTTCCTTTCCTTTCCTTTCTTTTCCTTTCCTTTCCTTTCCTTTCCTTTCCTTTCCTTTCCTTTCCTTTCCTTTCCTTTCCTTTCCTTTCCTTTCCTTTCCTTTCCTTTCCTTTCCTTTCCTTTCCTTTCCTTTCCTTTCCTTTCTTTTCCCTTCCTTTCCTTACCTTTCCCTTCCCTTCCCTTCCTTTCCTTTCCTTTCCTTTCCCTTCCCTTCCCTTCCCTTCCCTTCCCTTCCCTTCCCTTCCCTTCCCTTCCCTTCCTTTCCCTTCCTTTCCTTTCCCGTCCTTTTCTTTTCTTTTCTTTCCTTTCCTTTCCTTTCCTTTCCTTTCCTTTCCTTTCCTTTCCTTTCCTTTCCTTTCCTTTCCTTTCCTTTCCTTTCCTTTCCTTTCCTTTCCTTTCCTTTCCTTTCCTTTCCTTTCCTTTCCTTTCCTTTCCTTTCCTTTCCTTTCCTTTCCTTTCCTTTCCTTTCCTTTCCTTTCCTTTCCTTTCCTTTCCTTTCCTTTCCTTTCCTTTCCTTTCCTTTCCCTTCCTTTCCCTTCCCTTCTTTCTTTTCCTTTTTCTTCTCTTCCTTTTCTTTTTCCTTTATTTTCTTTTTCTTTCATTTTTTCCTTTCCTTTTCTTTTTCCCTTCTCCATCCTTTACCCTTCTTTTCTCCTTTCTTTTAGTTTCTCCAGTTGCTTTAGGAACTCAGAACTCACTTCTAGTCATATGTAGTCAAGAAGTGTGGGTATGATAGTTCACTGATTGGCAAGTGCCATGACTCTGCTTAAACAAAGAAGTTCAAGGGGGCACTAGATCATACCTAGTGATGCTATAAGGTGCATGTGGTGCAGTGGGGCCAGAGATTGAATATAGAGTCTCTTTGAACGCACATTTGTTTGAATATGTAGCAGCACAAATTTCATATACTGAAATGCTTCATTTTCCTTTCAAATCACTGTAGTCTATAATTTGCTTCTTTAGCCATTTCTTCCACTTGCTTTTTTTGAAAAGAAACAGTTTTATCTTCTGTGGAAGGCTTAAAAATATCCCCTCCTAAAGATATATACATCCTTATCTAGTGCTACCTTGATAAAAATAGCTGAATTAATATTCTTGGAAAAATGAAATATCTTAGATGATATGGAGTAAACCTAAACATAACTATAAATGTCTTTAGCAGTAAGAGACTGGGGGAGATTTTGAACACACAGAAGAGAATAATCCAATAGAACCAGGGAAGTAGAGATTAGAGTGACATGGCCATGAGCCAAAGAAAGTTGGCAGGAACAAGAAACAGGAAGAGAAAATGAATAAATTTATCTCCAGAACCCTTGGAGAGAATGTACCCTTACTGAGATTCTGATTTACATGTGATACTTATTTCAGATTTCTGCCACCAAAACTGTTAGAGAATAATAATTTTAAAACTACTAAAATTGTAGGTATTTGTTACTGGACAATAGGAAACTGATACATATTTTTTGGAGAATTTGATAGTCTTGGTTTGGCTAATTTCATCCCTTTTATTTTCTGAGAACAACTTTGATATGAAGTAAACTGGTTTATCTTAATATCTGTATATACCAAAGTATGTCCTTAGATTTTGTTTATTATGTTTTTTCTTCTGTATATTTTATGAATTGATACTCATTGGTAAGATCATTTTGTAGGTGCTTTCTATATACTCTCACATTGCTTCCCTTTTGTAATTTTAGTCATTATTATTAAATGCTATCTAGTCTATGTACTCTTTATATATATTATTTTTATAATATCTTTATTTAAACATCTTGATTACAAATATGATTGTGATTAGGTTTTAGTCATGTAAAGAATACCCCCGTTCACCAGTGCAACATTCCCACCACCAATGTTCCAAATCTTCCTCCATCCCACCCCACCCCCACCTGTACTCTAGACAGGCTTTCCAGTTCCCTCATTCATTCACACGGTTATGGTAGTTCTCAGTGTAGTTATTTCTATAACTGCACTCACCACTCTTTGTGGTGAGCTTCATGAAGTGAGCTGGAAGTTCCAGCCCTCCTCTCATTGACTCTAAGGATTGTTGCAAAAATGACTTTTATTTTTCTTAAAACCAATAGATGAGTGAGACTATTCTGCATCTATCTCTCTCCTTCTATATGTACTCTTTAGGGACTATTACATTATTAAAACCTCTGTTACAGGCATGTTACGTATTTATTATTTAATTTTATCAACAACCTTGGATTTTTGGTCTTGTAATCAAAAAACTAATTAAAGAATCATATTTTGAAAAGAGAGATTATAATTCAGTCTCTAAAATTCATTTTAATATATTTCAATTTTACTGAAAATCTTGAAAAAGTTGAAGTATTAAGATTGGAACACTTTTAACCAATAGCCCTCACCCCTTTCCTATACCCTTATGATTCACTGATTAGAGACTAGAATTTTATGTGGCAAAAATATTTATTATGAAAATGTTATAGATAAGACTTGCACATTACTGGCCCTTTGACCTTTCATTCTCTTTCTTTTTAAGATAGTGTCAACCCAATTTTGAGGTCCTGGCCAGAGTTAGTTGGCTTACAATTAGGCCTACACCCAACCACTTCCTCTGAGAAAATCTACTTGCACTGGAGTCAAGTAGGAGACAACTAGAGCAGCCCTTGTGGCCAGGACAAGGTGATTCAAATGAGTCAGTCCAGGGGCCAGCGAGATAGCATGGAGGTAAGGCATTTGCCTTCCATGCAGAAGGACGGTGGTTCAAATCCCGGCATGCCTTATGGTCCACCGTGCCTGCCAGGGGCGATTTCTGAGCATAGAGCCAGGAGTAACCCCTGAGTGCTGCTGGGTGTGACTCAAAAAATGTATCAATCCATGGGGATGCCACAAAACTTCGCTAACTCCATGCTACCTCCATACATGTGTTGCTTCCCTCGCATTCAGCTGCTTTTATCCTACCCCCAGATTCAACATTCTCTGAAGTCCTGCCTGATGCTTCCTCATGCTGAGCTCTACGTAAAAAGAGCCTGGCTTTCCTGGACTCCCACTTTATATTGTGTATTGTGCTCAATCTTCAAAACCATATCATATGATCAATATCTTATAGCCTTTATAATAAAATATCAATCTTTTAAATCATATAAATATATAATACCATTTCATGAAAAAGATAAAGATTAAAATACTCTTTACCTTTCTTTCAAAACCACCAGTAACTTTGCATAGACCATGAAACATTTTTAAATGTTTAATTTAGACATTACACATTTTATAAAATATATTAACCATTAAAAGTGTATTTTACATGTTGTAGTCAATTTTTTGAATCTAGTTTTTGACAGTAGTCAACAAGGAAGGCAGAACCTGGCCTGTAAAATAATAATATTTTATAGTGGACGAAACATAGAGTGAGTTGACATGCTTAAAATCAGATCTAATAATAGATAAGTCAATCATGATATTTGAATATTGTGACTTTTTCATAAAGTTAGTTCTTATAAACACCAATCTAATATTTATTCAATATATATCATGAACCAAGTTTAAACTAGGCTCTAGGGGATATAGTCATTTTGAGGGGGACAAAATAGTGTATATATCTCCCAGATACATAACTGCTGTACTCAGAAAATCTCAAGAAACATAGAAAAGAGCTGGAAAGTTGGTATAGAAAGAAGGCATTTACTTTGCAGAGAGAAAGTTGGAGTTTGATACTGGCACTGTATTTGGACCCCCAAACCCTCCCAGGAGTACTCCTCAGCACAGAGGCAGGAGTAATTCCTGAGCACAGGCTGGTAGAATTCAAAGCCCAAGTAACAGCAACATTAAAATAGAGCGCATTAGAAAAAATTGATACTATTAGAAAGCACTTGATACTCTAGGAGGTAATAAACAGTACTATAGCCTGAGCCAAAAGGAAATTTTTCCATTAGCGTCAAAATCTTAATGCTTGTGATGGTTGAGAAAAAATAAGGAACACGTGAAATTCAATTTCTGAAACTGCCAGACACTCAGTTTCTGAGATTAACAATAGATTCTCCTTTTAAAGATTCTGGGGTAGACAAAAGTGTAAAATAACATTGATGCAGTGTGGCAGTTAAGTGAGTCAGGAGGGTACATATTACAATGGACACACACTAACAAATTTTACCTGGGGAAAGAGAAACAAATCACAGATTTTTCCCAGCATAAAAGACTGGAATAATGTCTTGAGGAATGAGTCAAGAACTACGGATTTACGTGGAAGAGGAACAGGGGAAGGAAAGGCCATTCCAAGGAAAACTTAAGTAAGCTTACATAAACACGAGGGCCTGCAAGACAGCGAGAAAGCAACCCTGCCCTCCACTGACTACATATAGGTCACACTCTTAAAATAGCCAAATGGAACATCCAGTGCTTTTAACTCTTGGCATAGGGCTTTGATAACTTCTGTGCTTTGCATCAGCTGCCTTTAGTAAAATTCAGTTTGATTAGCTCCATTATTTCTGGTCTACCTCATTAAGGTCACCTGGGACGCCCAAGCAAGGCTGATCCACTTGCCACTTGGCAAGGTATGGTGCTTCTCGACAGGGGCAGAACGGAACAAATCGCATTATCATTTTGGAAACAACTGTGCAAAAGAGAACTTGGAAAGCAAATGTACACATTTCCATATTGTAACCCAGGTCCTTCTTTTTGCTACAGAGGTAAAAGCTAGTCAGACCCTGTGCTCAGATTCATTTCTTAGTATTAATTACCTCCACTTTCCCTCTTCAGTGGACTGGCCCTGTCTTGCTCTTTCCCACAGAGATGCAATTGTCTGGTAGGACTATGGGTCACACCAAGAATTGGATAGATCTGAAGGATGTTCTGCCATTCTTCATAAAACTCATTTGGGAAACGAACATGCATTGACCAGAATAACTTTATGTTAAGGTGTGTAGAACAGAATGACTTTTATTTTTCCACATTAAGAATGGGTTTCTTCACAATGTAACAAAAGAAAGGGGTTAGCCAGTGTGTATGGTTGTGTGTGTGTTTGAGAGAGAGAGAGAGAGAGAGAGAGAGAGAGAGAGAGAGAGAGTGAGAGAGAGAGAGAAGTAAAATGCCTGACTTGGATGTGGAAATAGAGTGGAAGAGAAGAAGGCATCAGGGAGGGTGAGAGAGAGAAACTGAGGACATTGGTGATGGAAAATGCACATTAATATAAGGGGTTGTACATTGTATGACTGAAACTCAACCATGAACAACTTTATCTGTGAAAAATTATTATGAATAACCTTGTTACCATGGTGTTTAAATAAATAAATTAAATTAAATGTAAAAAAATGGGTTTCTTTGGGTACTAGAAAAACCCCTCCAGTTATGTAAATGAGTGTAGGACTTCAAAAAAAGAACAAGTCATAAAGGGAAAACGAGAGTTAGGAAGCGTGTGAAGCGTGCAGACATATAATGAATAAGTATGATTGAAAGTGCACTTTGATGTTCTCGCTCTCGAACTATTTCAACATCCTGATTTTCACACAGCACATGTCCATTCCTGTCAACACTTCAAGGATTTTTCAAAAGCCTTCTTTCTCCTTTCAAATATAAAAAGATATACTTTAATTTTTAAGTTTCCATTTGAAAGCTTTATTTCTGAGGACCTTTTCCCAACCCCACCTGAAATCACCTCTACTACTCATATGTCTTTGCAAAACCCAAGCTATTCCTAAAATCTTTCTATACTTAGCTGTACTTCATAGAATTTACACAGCATTTTAACATCAGTTATACATTGTTAATGTCTAGAGATATTTTGCTTCAAATTCAAGACACAAGTCAGGTTTCTGGTAAGTCTGGAGTCATTATTTAGTTGTCCCGATTTCATAGCACTCAATCAATACTGTTTGCTAAATATTTCTCATTCATTCTACAACTCTAGGTTTATTAACTAACTCTATAGACTGCAACTTACTTGGTGATTTATTCTTTTAGCCACCTTATATAATTTATTTAGCACAATACCTTATTAATGGCAAGAAATAAGAAAGTGGGGAGTGGAGAGATAGTACAGTGAGTAAGACACTTGCCTTGCACATGAATCACCTTGGTTTAATCACCAGCACTTTATCTATTCTGTGTCCCACCAGATGTGATTCCCAAGCAAAGATCTAAGAGTAAGTGTAGAACACTACCTGGTACGGCCACAGAATCAAGTGAAAAAAATAAAGACATTATAATGAACTGTCAAATGTTCAGTGATATAGACAATCCTATGAAAATATTTTGTTTGCTTTGGGGGTCATATCTGGTGGTGCTTAGTCTCAACTTAATGTCCAGGGATTAGTCGTGACTCCATGCTCATGTATCACTTCCAGAAAGCACAAGGGTGCATACTGGGATGCAGAGAATTGAACCTGGGTTGGCTGAGTACAAGGCATAGGCTCTACCTACTATAGCTTATGAAGCAGATATTACTCTGAAGCTCAAACATGAGAAAGCATTTCCAAAGAGAGACTCATATACCTATCTAAAATAATGTTTTACCTATATAAAAATTCCAATTTACCTATTTAATTACCTAAAGCAATTAAAACAATCTTAAATTAAAATAATTAAAACAGTCTTTCAAAGTAATACATTTAACAATGTATATATAACACTTAGTTTGTAGTAGGAAGAGTTTAAATTAAGTCAACCTTCTTAATCAGTGTTTAAGTTCACAATATAGTATTGGTAACTATAGGTACAATGTGGTATAGCAGCAGATCACTACCATGTATTCATTTTGTATTGTAAAATATGTATTCACTAAAAGATAACTCCCCATATCCCCTAACAAATCTAAACAAATCTACCCTAAACAAATCTATCATTGTGATCAATTTCTATGATTTTGAATAGTTTAGATAGCTCATCTACATCAAATTGTATAATATTGATCAAATGACTGGCTGTTTTAATTAATTTATTGTACTCCAAGTTTCTAAATCTTGTCATAAATGGCAAGATCTTCTTTCCTAAAACTGAAGAAAACTTCATGATATACCAAGTTTGAAAAATACATGAACTCAACATAAAGATAGCAACATGCACTTGGAAAATTTTCATCTTAACTGACTTAAGGAAGAGGAATTCATAATGGCCATGAGGTATCACTTAACAAGCGCAATAATGTTCTATATAAAGAAAACTATGTACAATCAGTTCTTGTAGGAATATTGTTAAAATAAACTTTCATTCATTTTTGGGCTATTACATTGCAGAATTCAACCTCTTTGAAAAAGTGTTTGAAGATGCCACAAAACATTAAAATAGGAGATTTGTATGACTTGGTGATCCCACTCTTGGCATTTATTCCAAGAACATAAAACAATCTGAAAGGATTTATGCACAACTGTGATCATTGCAGCATTATTGACAATAGCCAAGAGTTGGAAATAATCCAAGTGCTAAGTAACAAATAAGTTAAGTAAAGGATTTATATGTGGGCACAATGTAATACTACTCAGATATAAGAAAATATCAAATTTCAATTTGCTGAGACTTGGATAGGATTTGAGGATATCATGGCAAGTAAAGTGAACAGACAATAAAAGACAAGTACTGGATAATCTCACTCATATTTGAGCTATCAAGAAATAAAGAAAATAGTCTGTAAGAGAAACTACCTCTGAGGTGTCAACAGTAAGACTGGGAACTGAAGATGCTAAGACTATGGGAGAAGGAAGAAATTTCAGATAATGTTGGAGGATCTTGAAACTATGATGTAGGGAAAGGAGCAAAATCAGTATGGCTACAAAATATGTACTTGAATAGTACAAAATATGTACTTTCAATACTTTTGTAATTTCAATCATTTTATGATACCCCAATAAAATTAAATAAAATTAAAAAGGAAGACTGTTTACATTATATATAAATACTATCTTCATCTTTCAGGGACATGTAGATTATTCCTATAGCCTGGGTATTTTGAATAATTTTACAATGAATATGGTAATATTGATGTATCTTCACGATCCTAATTTTCACACTTCAGAATTGCTAGACAATATAATAATTCTAGTTTTAATTTCTTGTGTTCTGGTATCTCACCTCTATAATGCATGCTGCTATTATATATTCCTAGCAAAAATAAAACGTATTTCTTATTTCTCCATTTCTCCACGTTCTTTTCTATACTTCTCTTTAATTTTAATCTTTTGCCACATCTAGTATCCTCAGGAATTATGCATAATTCTACTACCAGGACTCATTTCTAGAAGTTGTAAGGGACCATTTGTGGTGCTGAGGATAGAACAAACACCATATGGATGGATAGATGTAGAGTTGACTACAAACAACCCAAATTTCTTAATCCATATATTATCTCTCTGGCCCAGGTTTCAAAATATTTTGAAAAGTATTTTTATCAGGTATGATATCATATAACTCTAGTTTTGACTTATACCAATATTTCTGATAAAATTTGTAAATCCAACAATTATATATAATATTTAAAATTGTATATAATTAATTATGTGTAGAAAAATATTCAGTTCTTTTTCTGGTGAGAATAAGACAACTTGGGGCCAGAGAGATAATATAAGAGGTAAGGGGCTTATCAACCCTGGTTCAGTCCCTAAAACCATTATGGTCCTGAGTACTGAGAAGAATCACTTATGGATATCTGAGCACCATTAGGTATGGCCCTGACCACCAAAAACCCAGAACATAACACTTAGCACCGAACTATTTGAAGCTGTTATGTTAAGTATATTCATGATGTTCTACTGGAGAATTCTTAGCAAATTTTCTTTTTGCAAAACAAATCTAATGCATATTAAAAACTAATTCTTCCACCACAACTCTTGGTAACTACCTTTTGATTTTTATTTTTTTTATTTGATTAGTTGAGCTACTTTCTCTGAGTTAAACAATACCCTATATGCTCTTTGGTGACCTTATTTTCACTTCATATAATTGTCCTTGAAGTTCATTGAATGTGTAGGGTGAAACAAAATTAGCTCTTTTGAGCTAACATAATATTCCATTCTATGCACATATCACAGTTAACCCAGCTTTATTGACATCTAACTGATATACAATGAGTGTCAGTTGAAGCAAAATGATTCTGACTTTGTTGTGATGAGAACATTCAATATTTGTTCTCGTTATGTTTTCAAGCCTAAAATGAAGTATTGCTAACTATAATAAGCATGCTGTTTGTCATATAGCACAAATTTCTTCCTTATATAGCTGAAAGTTTGAACAATAGAATCAACATCTCTGTATTTTTTATTTTGCCTATCCCATCCTAGCCTTCAGAAATCTTTGGTCTCCTCTATTGGTGATCAATAGAGTCCAAGATACAGTGGGTAAAATGCTTGTTCATTCTGTGTCCTTTGAGGGCCCTATATGCTGCTTTTCCTATGGTGGAGGAATCACTGCAATAAAACTAATTGGATAATTGGATCAGTACCTTTGGCTCTATCCATTGGTCACAGAAAATGAGGCAGATACAGTGGCTTGTCTAGATTGTAAGTTAGCCTCAAAAGTCCAAGACAAAGGGCACCTTGGCCTTGTCCTAGGCACAACAACAACCTTTCCTCTCCCATTCTTTCTTGTCCTGAACATAAGTAATAATTAATAAAGGAGAACAAAGGAGATACATTCCATGTAGCTATGATCAAAGGAGCTGTGGGGTAGATAAGGGGAAGCTTGAGATTCTGGAATGCTTTGCTTTTCTTGACAGGACTCTCCCTGCCAGGTTTTATGTTTTGTGGTTTATAAGTCTGTCTAAGCCTCTACTCTCTCAAGCCAGCAGTTTCCTGCTTAGACCTGAACTGTCCCTAGCAGGTCATTTCAAGGGTTCTTTTGCTTAGATCTGAGATATTTCTAGCATGATGTTCTCTGCTTAGTCCTCAACTTTTCCTTACAGTATAATTCCTACTAAGGTCTCAACTCTCTTTCAACTTTTAACTTTCCTTAGCAACCTCTTTTCTGCTTGACTGCACATTCTCAGGTTTTCAAAGCTTGCTCTAAGTTTGCTGTACCCCGGAAGCTACCCACATCATAGAACCTGTTTTTATAGGACGATCTCCCACACCCCACGTGCGAGTCCTGCAACTTGTCAATTAGTATTCTGCATGGGGCAATAGATAAGTGAGTCTCTTTGACAGTATCTCATAAAGGAGAGAAAGGCAGGTACTGATTTACTGGTTCTTTCCTTTTCCCACCACACAAATAATGAAATAATGAAATTAATTGCTTGGCTTCAGAGATCTCTGCCTTCAGAGGACAAATAATTTGGGAAAAGGAAACTTGATCCTTTTGCTTTCTCCAATGGGTTCTAATCCATAGGTTGTGGCTATTATATTCTGTAATAGTGAGTGGGACTATCTCTGGTGGAAATTCTTAGGTGAGTGTCTGAAACAATTCTCCAGGAGTTCCTGGCAATTGGCTATAGCAGTTCCCATTCAAGAATGAAGTCTCTATGCCTATGAAAATACACATAGTGTGCAAGATTTTTCCTGATCTCTCAGAATAAGGTGGTGGCTATTTATTTACTCAGAAATGCGGTGTACCCACAGCTTCTGTGCAGGCACTGTTGTCTGTGGATAAATGCAGAATTGCTGAGATTCATTGGGGAAATACTCTGAGTTTCATCTTCTTTGACTAGGCTTCTGACTGGAATTGGCATGGGAAATGTGAAAAGATGAGACTTTCATTAAATATTGAAAATAATTTTAGTGCAATAAAATATCTGTTCTGACCTAATCATGAGCAAATTAAGTGTAAAACATAACTGGGCGAGTCATAATCAATGAAAGAATTCTTTGTGCAATTTTATAGCATAGAACAACTTTACTAAACCTTATTTCTCACTATGGTCCCTTTTGGACTCTTTCCTTTCTGTGGCCACCATGCCATACCTGTTTTTCCCTGGTCTTATGTGATAATGCCTTTATATCCATACATGTTTTTCACTTGTGTCCCCCTTGGACTATTTTGGGAGCCTACCAGTGGCCACACTGGAGTACAGATTCACATTTAAATTAGGAACAAACACTTCACAAAATCCATTATTTAGATGGCATTGTAATTATTATAATTCTACAGAAAAGCAAAATAAATATGATATCAATCTGTAGATTAAAAATAATGCATACCACAATTGGAGGGACCAAAAAGCTCTGTGATATGTCACCTCAAAGCTAGAGATTCACAGCAGAAAGTGTAATTTCAGTTAAGTAGAAAGAGCTGGATTTCGGTTGAAGAGCACAACAGCTGATACTCAGCTCAGTAGTTCAGGCATGGCTTGCAGTGTGCCCCACTATCATAGAATCAGGTTCTTCCCATCTTCCTCCCTTTAGCATCCTCAGAGCACAAATTTGTTGACTATGTCTCAGGGTCTTTTATTTCCATTCTTTTATTTTGTTTGTCCCTGCATATGAGTCAGATTATCTGGTAATTTGTCTTTTTCATTCTGACTCATGTCACTTACGATGACACTTTCCAATTGTACCCAAGTTCCAGCAAACTACAAATGTTCATCTCATGTTGTAGCTGAGTAGTATTCCATTATGTCCAAAGAGCACAATATTTATTCACTCACTTGTAGTGGGACACTTCACTTGTTTTCAAATCTTACAAATAATTTTGCAACTAGCATAGGGCATATGTCCATTTGAATAATTATTTTGATTATATTGGGGTAGGTGACCACAAGAAAAATTGCAAGACAAAAATGCATGCTCTATTTGTAATGTTTTGAGATATCTAAAAACCATTTTTGCAAAGAGACTGAATCAGAGGGCAGGCCAAAAATCACCAAGAGCTTCTTCTGCTTTGGGCTCTAATCAGGATCTCAGTGAGCTGGATAATGTCCACCCAATACGGGGGGTAATTTATTATACTGGATTCATCAATCCAAGTATTAATCTCATCTGGAAACATCTCAGTCACATCCAGAAATAACATTTAATCTGGGCATCCATGGCCAGTCAAGTTGCCACATAAAATTAATCATCATAGGAATGTTGGTGGCATATCAGAGTGGGAAAATTTCATACATTTATAATTTGCAAGTTTGTTTGAATGTGACCTTGAAGAATTAATTTTTGTAAACCTCATTCTTATCTATTTAATGAATACAATAATCATAGCCAGAGCTTTACATTTTAGTGACATTTAAGTAGGTTAAATAAATGAAATAATAAGCTATATATGACCAGAACATGGGCAAGTTATTATGTATTAGTTACTATTATGATTTATTATTATTATTTATTTGTTAAACTAAATTTAAGGAAATATGCAGAAAATATCGCATTATTATCAGTATATAGCAATGGGGAAACTACTTGCTTAGAAATGTCAATATAACCAACTGAAAAAATAAAGGTCATATTTTCATCCATGACTGCTTGAAAAATTTACATATTTAAATTCCCCTATACCTAAATGAGACACTACAATAATGAGGTAAAATATAAGATAAGATGATTATATATAAACAGAATAACTATAGCATGAATTTACAAAAACTATAATAAAGACAAGTTTTGTATAATTTCTCAGGGACTAGAAGTAGTTAAAATGACAAAATAGTCATAAAATGGCTTGCAAGACATAACATTGTAAACATCTTAAAGTTAATCGATATATTTAGTATAATTCAAAGAAATGATGTATAGCTTCATTCTTGAGATATCAGAATGTGAGGTATAAACATAAGTAGTTAATAAACTCTCCCAATTAATAATCAATGAGATTAGTTATTTCTTTTGCATAATAAACACCTCTAAGTTTTAATAGTCTGAGGAAAATAATAAAAATTTCTTTGGCGGGATTTGGCATCATCCCTGATAGCACTCAGGTAGTGTTCCTGGTTCTATGCTGAGAGGAACAAGCATGATGCTGGGAGTCAAATCAGAGTGGGCAGCATGCAAGGCAAACACCGTAAGTCCTATATGATCATCGTAGTCCTTGAAATAACCAAATTCTCTTTTTATAAAATAAAATAGATAACTGAGAAATAATCAGTAACATAATAATTACTTGCATTTATTAGACTGTTTATTATGGCATACTTATATATGATTTCAAAATTTTTATCCTGGGCCAGAGGCTTTCATTTCTAAGACTTCTAAAGCAAGTGGAAGACCCAATTCTGATTCCACCAGTAAAGTTTACCTGAGCACCTTTGTGAGTGACCCTTGAGCGCAGAGCTAGGAGTAGTTCTCAAGCACTGTCAGCTCCTGAGCACACAAACATTTACTCTCCAGAGTGATATTATGTTACTACTCAAACCAGTTTATGAGTGAGACAACTAATGTTTAGAAACAATTTTAAATACTATAGTCTTACTATGATGATCTTTGACTCAACCTCTCGGTACAAATCCATAGATTTATGTGAATAGATCATTCCAGCAAAGAGAACAGCAATTATGTCATATATTCAAAAATGTATTTAACATTTCCTTGTCTTTTGATTGTATGATGGGTACAATTTATACTTGATAGGGGTTACTTTGTTCAAGATATCTAAAAACTTTCTGAAGTTCAGCAACAAAAAATACAGAACTTTTAAAAACACAAAATAATATACTATTAACATTTTATACAAAATAAATATAAGCTGGGATAAAGAAAATATGTGTGAAAAAATACTATATTTTAGAGAAATACAAACTAAAGTCAACAGTGTTCTATTTATTTCATTCAGACTAGGCTGGACTCTAATTGAAAAGAAGGACAGAAGAATAAGAAAAAATATGGAGGGAAAATAGTATGGAAATTTTAAGAAAAGTTAAATAGGGTAAGCATATGACCCTGCAAGTCTAATTCCAAGTATTCAATTTTACCCAAGAGAACCGAATATATTACATAACTTGCACAAAAATTCCAGTAGTAAAAAAATTTAGAATTACTCCCTGTGCTCATCAATTTATAAATGAATACAAAAGTGTGACACACAGGAGAGATGAAGTCATGAAATTTTCCTATACATGGATGTACATGGAATCTATTATGCTGAGTGAAATAAGTCAGAGAGAGAGAAAAACGCAGAATGGTCTCACTCATCTATGGGTTTTAAGGAAAATGAAAGATATTCTTGCAATAATAACTTTCAGACACAAAAGAGAAAAGAGCTGGAAGTTACAGCTCACCTCATGAAGCTCACCACAAACAGGGATGAGTTTAGTTAGAGAAATAACAAAGTTTCGAACTATCCTAATAATGAGAATGTGTGAGGGAAATAGAAAGCCTGTCTAGAGTACAGGAGGGGGTTGGGTTGGGAGGAGGGAGATTTGGGACATTGGTGATGGGAATGTTGAACTGGTGATGGGTGGTGTTCTTTATATGACTGAAACCCAAACACAATCATATATTTAATAAATTTGTTTAAATAAAAAAAAACAAATGTGTGACACATTTAAACAATAATATAATTTTGAAATAAAATTGTAATGAAGCATTCATACCAGGTTACAAGGATGAATCCTAAAAGACTGATGTGAAAGGAAAGAAATCAGATAAAAAAAAAAGGGACACGGATTATTCCACTGATAGGAAAAGTCTAGAATAGGCAAATCCATTGAGACAAAAGTGTTTGCTGGGGACTAGAGAAAGGTAAATGGGAAACACTAATGGGTATTAGGTATCTTGGAGTAATGAAAATGTTCTGAAATCAGATTGTGGTAATGCTTGGACAACATGGTGAGTATACTAAAATCACTGAATCATATACTTTAAAATTGTTAATTTGATGCTAGGTGAGTTTTATCTCCCCCCAAAAAGACTGAGGTATGGAAGAAGGGGGACCATTTCTGGATAGAATGCTTAGTGAATGGCTTTTTATAGAGCTGTTATTAAAGTAGAAGCCCAAATGAAAAGATTGAGAAAAGCACCAGGAGGTCTAGGAGAAGAACATCCCAGAATATAGAGGGCATCCTTTGCAATGGGCCTAAGATGTGGCTGCTACTAGAAGTCCAGAAAAAGTACACAGCTCTCGGTGACTGCAGGACAGATTTGACCCTTGTAAATTGTACTAACATTCTCCCAATTAGCCTGAAATGAAACATCAAAGTCACTTGCAGTCATTCCAGCATATTCCATGTACAATCGAGCAGCCAAGTTCACAGGCACCACAAATTTCTGCAATAACTCTAACTTGTCCTTCCTCTTCAGTCCTTTGTACTGGCTGGGTTCATGTCCCATAATCTCTCATCTGGATCATTGCAATTAACTTCTTAATGGGTCTTACACCACCACTCCAGACACCACACAGATAAAAGTTGTCTTCTTGAATGATAGGAGGCATCCTCAAAACTCCAAAACATTCTTGGCTTCATAATAAAATCCCAAATTCCTTAACCTGACATTCAAGGTTCTCTTTGATCTTTATTTTATTTTAAAGCCTCTTTGATCCCTTCAGAGTAAATATGTCACATCTCTTGATAACCTAATTATTATTTACACAAACATTTATATCCATTCCCTGTCTTTGTCCTTGCTATGGTGCCTTAAATTCTTTGAAATAATTTCAGGAGTGAGTCCTCCAAAAAAGTTCCACATTTTTAAAAAACAGCAAAACAATAGCACAACTGGTAGGGTATTTGCCTGGCACATGGCTGACCCAGGTTTGATTCTCTGTGTTCTATGTGGTCCCCTGAGCATGCCAACAGTGATTCCTGAGCACAGAGACAGGAGTAACACCTGATGACCATTGCGTGTGGCCCCAAAAAGAAAAAAAAAACAAGAAATATTAAAAGTAGCAAGCAGTGTCTCAGATAAGTTCTTAAGGCCTACTTATACTAAAATAACATAATTTTTTCTCAAATACACCTACAAAACACTGACATAAACATCAGCTTTTATTTATTGTCAAACTTTTCCTATATTTTCACCTATATTGAAGATATCAAAGAGATATTGGACACACCCTTTTCTACTTAGGCCATGGAGCCATAAAGCACGAAAAACTTTTAGCAATAACAACAACAACAACAACTATGTGTTATATGGAGGTATTTGATAAAGTAGTGAACAGGTAATTTCTTATTGCCTAAGATGAATCAAAATGCCTGTTTACTCTGTGAAATGATAGGCCTTGATAAAGCTAGAACTGTCTTCAAGAGTTGGAAGTCACTACAGTTCACTCACATTTCATTTAAGAGGAATGAAGTTGACAGCACTCTGCAAGCTTAGCAAAGAAGAAATAATTAGACAGAAATCATATCTCAGATTAAAACAAAACCAGAGTATGAAATATGCAGTCCATTAATTTTGCTAACAGGACTAAGCTCAGAAGGCTAAGGCTAATGCACTATTTCCCTTACTTTCTTCATGATATGTTTAAGACAGCCAGTGTCAGTTTGGAAACCTGCTTTCTAAACATGAGGGGCAGGATTCTTGTCTTTCCTCACACAAATGAGGTTCTCAGTGCTTTATGAAATAATGACAGAGGAAATACAAATGGCCAAAGACACATGAAAAAAATGCTCCACATCACTAATCATCAAGGAGATGCAAATCAAAACAACTATGAGGTACCACCTCATACCACAGAGATTGGCACACATCACAAAGAATGAGAACAAGCAGTGTTGGCGGGGATGTGGAGAGAAAGGAACTCTTATCCACTACTGGTGGGAGTGCCGTCTAGTTCAACATTTATGGAAAGCGATATGGAGATTCCTCCAAAAACTGGAAATCGAGCTCCCATACAATCCAGCTATACCACTCCTAGGAATATACCCTAGGAACACAAAAATACAATTCAAAAATCCCTTCCTCACACCTATATTTATTGCAGCACTATTTACCATAGCAAGACTCTGGAAACAACCAAGATGCCCTTCAACAGATGAATGGCTAAAGAAACTGTGGTACATATACACAATAGAATATTATGTAGCCATCAGGAGAGATGAAGTCATGAAATTTTCCTATACATGAATATACATGGAATCTATTATGCTGAGTGAAATAAGTCAGAGAGAGAGAGAAAGATGCAGAATGGTCTCACTCATCTATGGGTTTTAAGAAAAATGAAAGACATTATTGCAATAATAATTTTCAGACACAAAAGAGAGAAGGGCTGGAAGTTACAGCTCACTTCATGAAGCTCACCACAAAGAGTGATGATTTTAGTTAGAGAAATAACTACATTGTAAACTATCCTAATAATGAGAATGTGTGAGGGAAATAGAAAGCCTGTCTAGAGTACGGGCGGGGGTTGGATGGGAACATTGGTGATGGGAATGTTGCACTGGTGATGGGTGGTGTTCTTTACAAGACTGAAACCCAAACACAATCATGTCTGTAATCAACATGTTTAAATAAAATATATATAAAAAAGAAATAATGACAGAGGAAGACAAGGATTGCATACGGTCAAATAAGAAGTTATTTGACAGATGCCAGCACCCTTCTGCCTCTCTACTCTGCTGTCCTGCATTTTCGGCCTGATTTCACCCTTGGTGTGGCCCATCAGCCAGCCTGCTTTCCTGTGAGCTTTCCGGGGAGTCTGCCTTCCCGTGAGCCTTCCGTGGAGGTGAGTCGACACGCCCAGAAAGGGAGGAGCCACTGAACTTCGCTGGATCTCAGATGCCAGCACCCTTCTGCCTCTCTACTCTGCTGTCCTGCATTTTCGGCCTGATTTCACCCTTGGTGCGGCTCATCAGCCAGCCTGCCTTCCTGTGAACTTTCCGGGGAGTCTGCCTTCCCGTGAGCCTTCCGTGGAGGTGAGTCGACAGGCCCAGAAAGGGAGGAGTCACCGAACTTCGCTGGATCTCAGATGCCAGCACCCTTCTGCCTCTCTACTCTGCTGTCCTGCATTTTTGGCTTGATTTTATCCTGGGTGCGGCCCATCTGCCAGCCTGCCTTCCTGTGAGCCTTCCGTGGAGGTGAGTCGACACGCCCAGAAAGGGAGAAGCCAGAGGAGCACAGTTGCTCCGCTCCCCTTCGCGACGGTGCACAGCATTTAGCCAATGAATACAATCACAACACGTAGAAAAACACGCAGTACTAGTGTGACAATGGGGAAACAACATGGGCCAGTGCCAGACATAGAGAATGAAGATGGCAACTCTGAGGACTTGAACATGATCAACCACCTAGTCAGTCTCTCAGATAAGGAGTTTAGAGTTGCAATATGGAACATGTTCAAAGAACTCAAACAAAGTATAGAAGAGAAAACTAAAAAGAATCAGGAGAATATGAAGATAGAAATGAGAAAACTCCAAACGGAAATTTCAGATCAAATAACAGGTCTGAGAAACTCAGTAGATGAATTGAAGAAAAACATGTTTGAGATTTCCCACAGGTTAACAGCAGCTGAGGATAGAATCAGTACACTGGAAGATGAGATACATAACAATTACATACAGCAGAAGAAATTGGAAAAAAGCCTCAAAGCAAATGATCAAACAATGGAAAATTTACTCAAAGAATGGGAACAGATGAAAATAGAAGTCTATGATAAGCTCAACAGAAACAACTTAAGAATCATTGGAGTCCCAGAGACTCAGGAAGAAAATCTCCGGGAAGAATCAACAGTCAAGAACATCATTAAAGAGAAACTACCAGAGATAATGAATACATGTGATCAAATCCTGCATGCCCGAAGAGTGCCAACTAAAAGAGACCCCAGAAAAAACACCCCAAGACACATCCTAGTCACAATGACGAATCCCATAGATAGAGACAGAATTCTGAAAGCAGCAAGATCGAAAAGAGAAATTACATTTAAGGGAACATCCTTGAGATTTACTGCAGACCTGTCACCAGAAACACTCAAGGCCAGAAGGCAGTGGTGGGACATAGTGACAAAACTCAATGAAATAAATGCTTCGCCTAGAATACTGCACCCAGCAAAACTCAATTTTAGGTTTGAAGGAACAATACATAGTTTCACAGACAAACAACAGCTCAAAAACTTCACAGACTCAAAACCATTCTTTTTTTTTTTTTTTTTTTTTATTTAAACACCTTGATTACATACATGATTGTGTTTGGGTTTCAGTCATAAAAGGAACACCACCCATCACCAGTGCAACATTCCCATCACCCAAGTCCCAAATCACCCTCCTCCCCACCCAACCCCCGCCTGTACCCTAAACAGGCTCTACATTTCCCTCATACATTCTCAATATTAGGACAAATGTAGTTATATTCTCTATATTTCAAAATGTAGTTATTTCTCTAACTAAACTCATCACTCTTTGTGGTGAGCTTCCTGAGGTGAGCTGGAACTTCCAGCTCTTTTCTCTTTTGTGTCTGAAAATTATTATTACAAGGGTGTCTTTCATTTTTCTTAAAACCCATAGATGAGTGAGACCATTCTGCGTTTTTCTCTCTCTCTCTGACTTATTTCACTCAGCATAATAGATTCCATGTACATCCATGTATAGGAAAATTTCATGACTTCATCTCTCCTGACAGCTGCATAATATTCCATTGTGTATATGTACCACAGTTTCTTTAGCCATTCATCTGTTGAAGGGCATCTTGGTTGTTTCCAGAGTCTTGCTATGGTAAATAGAGCTGCAATGAATATAGGTGTAAGGAAGGGGTTTTTGTATTGTATTTTTGTGTTCCTAGGGTATATTCCTAGGAGTGGTATAGCTGGATCGTATGGGAGCTCGATTTCCAGTTTTTGGAGGAATCTCCATATCGCTTTCCATAAAGGTTGAACTAGACAGCATTCCCACCAGCAGTGGATAAGAGTTCCTTTCTCTCCACATCCCCGCCAACACTGTTTATTCTCATTCTTTGTGATGTGTGCCATTCTCTGGGGTGTGAGGTGGTATCTCATCGTTGTTTTGATTTGCATCTCCCTGATGATTAGTGATGTGGAACATTTTTTCATGTGTCTTTTGGCCATGCGTATTTCTTCTTTGTCAAAGTGTCTGTTCATTTCTTCTCCCCATTTTTTGATGGGGTTAGATGTTTTTTTCTTGTAAAGTTCTGTCAGTGCCTTGTATATTTTGGAGATTAGCCCCTTATCTGATGGGTATTGGGTGAATAGTTTCTCCCACTCAGTGGGTGGCTCTTGTATCCTGGGCACTATTTCCTTTGAGGTGCAGAAGCTTCTCAGCTTAATATATTCCCATCTGTTAATCTCTGCTTTCACTTGCTTGGAGAGTGCAGTTTCCTCCTTGAAGATGCCTGTAATGTCCTGTAGTGTTTTGCCTATGTGCTGTTCTATATATCTTATGGTTTTGGGGCTGATATCGAGGTCTTTAATCCATTTGGATTTTACCTTTGTACATGATGTTAGCTGGGGGTCTAAGTTTAATTTTTTGCAAGTGGCTATCCAATTGTGCCAACACCACTTGTTGAAGAGGCTTTCCCTGCTCCATTTAGGATTTCCTGCTCCTTTATCAAAAATTAGGTGGTTGTATCTCTGGGGAACATTTTCTGAGTATTCAAGCCTATTCCACTGATCTGAGGACCTATCCTTATTCCAATACCATGCTGTTTTGATAACTGTTGCTTTGTAGTACAGTTTAAAGTTGGGAAAAGTAATTCCTCCCATATTCTTTTTCCCAATGATTGCTTTAGCTATTCGAGGGTGTTTATTGTTCCAAATGAATTTCAAAAGTGTCTGATCCACTTCTTTGAAGAATGTCATGGGTATCTTTAGAGGGATGGCATTAAATCTGTATAATGCCTTGGGGAGTATTGACATTTTGATGATGTTAATCCTGCCAATCCATGAGCAGGGTATGTGTTTCCATTTCCGTGTGTCCTCTCTTATTTCTTGGAGCAGAGTTTTATAGTTTTCTTTGTATAGGTCCTTCACATATTTAGTCAAGTTGATTCCAAGATATTTGAGTTTGTGTGGTACTATTGTGAATGGGGTTGTTTTCTTAATGTCCATTTCTTCTTTATTACTGTTGGTGTATAGAAAGGCCATTGATTTTTGTGTGTTAATTTTGTAGCCTGCCACCTTGCTATATGAGTCTATTGTTTCTAGAAGCTTTTTGATAGAGTCTTTAGGGTTTTCTAAGTAGAGTATCATGTCATCTGCAAACAGTGAGAGCTTGACTTCTTCCTTTCCTATCTGGATTCCCTTGATATCCTTTTCTTGCCTAATCGCTATAGCAAGTACTTCCAGTGCTATGTTGAATAGGAGTGGTGAGAGAGGACAGCCTTGTCTTGTGCCAGAATTTAGAGGGAAGGCTTTCAGTTTTTCTCCATTGAGGATAATATTTGCCACTGGCTTGTGGTAGATGGCCTTCACTATATTGAGAAAGGTTCCCTCCATTCCCATCTTGCTGAGAGTTTTGATCAAGAATGGGTGTTGGATCTTATCAAATGCTTTCTCTGCATCTATTGATATGATCATGTGGTTTTTATTTTTCTTGTTATTGATGTTGTGTATTATGTTGATAGATTTACGGATGTTAAACCAGCCTTGCATTCCTGGGATGAAACCTACTTGATCGTAGTGGATGATCTTCTTAACGAGGCATTGAATCCTATTTGCCAGGATTTTGTTGAGGATCTTTGCATCTGCATTCATCAGTGATATTGGTCTGTAATTTTCTTTTTTGGTAGCGTCTCTGTCTGGTTTAGGTATCAAGGTGATGTTGGCTTCATAAAAGCTATTTGGAAGTGTTTCTGTTTGTTCAATTTCATGAAAGAGTCTTGCCAAGATTGGCAGTAGTTCCTCTTGGAAAGTTTGATAGAATTCATTAGTGAATCCATCTGGACCTGGGCTTTTGTTTTTCGGCAGACATTTGATTACTGTTTTAATTTCATCAATGGTGATGGGGGTGTTTAGATATGCTACATCCTCTTCCTTCAACCGTGGAAGATTATAAGAGTCCAAGAATTTATCCATTTCTTCCAGGTTCTCATTTTTAGTGGCGTAGAGTTTTTCAAAGTAGTTTCTGATTACCCTTTGAATCTCTGTCATATCAGTAGTGATCTCTCCTTTTTCATTCCTGATACGAGTTATCAAGTTTCTCTCTCTCTCTTTCTTTGTTAGGTTTGCCAGTGGTCTATCAATCTTGTTTATTTTTTCAAAGAACCAACTTCTGCTTTCGTTGATCTTTCGGATTGTTTTTTGAGTTTCCACTTCGTTGATTTCTGCTCTCAGCTTTGTTATTTCCTTCTGTCTTCCTGTTCTTGGTTCCTTTTGTTGAGCATTTTCTAGTTCTATTAGCTGTGTCATTAAGCTACTCAGGTAAGCTCCTTCTTCCTTCCTGATGTGTGCTTGCAAAGCTATAAATTTTCCTCTCAGTACTGCTTTTGCTGTGTCCCATAAGTTCTGAGAGTTTGTGTCTTTATTGTCATTTGTTTCCAGGAACCTTTTTATTTCCTCCTTGATTTCATCTCGGACCCACTGGTTATTGAGCATGAGGCTGTTTAACTTCCAGGTGTTAAAGTGTTTCTTCTGAGTCCCTTTGGAGTTCACAAATAATTTCAGAGCCTTGTGGTCCGCGAAGGTAATCTGCAAAATTTCTATCCTCTTGATCTTATGGAGGTATGTTTTATGTGCCAGCATGTAGTCTATCCTGGAGAATGTCCCATGTACATTGGAGAAGAATGTGTATCCAGGTTTCTGGGGATGGAGTGTCCTATATATATCCACTAGGCCTCTTTCTTCCATTTCTCTCCTCAGGTCTAGTATATTCTTGTTGGGTTTCAGTCTGGTTGACCTGTCCAGTGTTGACAAAGCCGTGTTTAGGTCCCCCACAATTATTGTGTTGTTGTTGATATTATTTTTCAGATTTGTCAGCAGTTGTATTAAATATTTTGCTGGCCCCTCATTCGGTGCATATATGTTTAGGAGAGTGAATTCTTCCTGCTCTACGTACCCCTTGATTAATATAAAATGTCCGTCTTTGTCCCTTACAACCTTCCTGAGTATAAAGTTTGCATTATCTGATATTAGTATGGCCACTCCAGCTTTTTTATGGGTGTTGTTTGCTTGGATAACTTTTCTCCAGCCTTTTATTTTGAGTCTATGTTTGTTCTGACTATTCAGGTGCGTTTCTTGTAGGCAGCAGAAGGTTGGATTGAGTTTTTTGATCCATTTAGCCACTCTGTGTCTCTTAACTGGTGCATTTAGTCCATTGACGTTGAGAGAAAGAATTGTCCTGGGATTTAACGCCATCTTTATTTCAAAATTTGGTGTGTCTTTTGGGTAGTCTTGTCTTAGATTAGGTCTTTCAGTTTTTCTCTTAAGACTGGTTTTGTGTCTGTGAAGTTTCTGAGCTGTTTTTTGTCTGTGAAACCATGTATTCTTCCATCAAACCGGAAAGTGAGTTTTGCTGGGTATAGTATTCTGGGTGAAGCATTCATTTCATTCAGTCTTGTCACAATATCCCACCACTGCTTTCTGGCATTGAGCGTTTCTGGTGACAGGTCTGCTGTAAATCTCAGGGAAGCTTGCTTGAACATGATTTCCCCTTTTGATCTTGCTGTTTTCAGAATTCTGTCTCTATCTGTGGGATTTGTCATTGTGACTAAGATGTGTCTTGGGGTGGTTTTTCTGGGGTCTCTTTTGGTTGGTACTCTTCGGGCATGCAGGATTTGATCACATATATTCTTTAGCTCTGGAAGTTTCTCTTTAATGATGTTCTTGACCATTGATTCTTCCTGGAAATTTTCTTCCTGGGTCTCTGGGACTCCAATGATTCTTAAGTTGTTTCTGTTGATCTTATCATAGACTTCTATTTTCGTCTGTTCCCATTCTTTGACTAATTTTTCCATTGTCTGCTCATTTGCTTTAAGTTTTTTGTCCAATCTCTCCTGCTGTATGGAATTGTTATGTATCTCATCTTCCACAGCACCAAGTCTATTCTCAGCTTCTGATACCCTGTCCCAGAGCTTATCCATTTTGTCATTCACTTCGTTTACTGAGTTTTTCAGGCCTGTTAGTTGACATGTTATTTCAGTTTGGAGTTTTGTCATTTCTGCCTTCATATTTTCTTGGTTCTTATTAGTGTTCTGTTCAACTCGATCCATGGTTTCTTGGAGTCTGTTGAGCACCTTCCATATTGCTAGTCTAAAGTCCTTATCTGAGAGGTTGATTAGTTGTTCAGTCATTATCTGGTCCTCAGAATTGTCATCTTCATTCTCTATGTCTGATGCTGGCCTGCGCTGTTTCCCCATTGTCACATTTGTATTGTGGGTTTTTCTACGTGTTGTAGTGGTATTCATTGTCTATATGATGTAGGCAGCACACTCCTCTGGCTCCTCCCTTTCTGGATGGGCTGACTTGCCTCTAAGGGAGGGGAGTCCTCCGTGGATGAAGCCTCACACTGGGTCAAATCTTAGGCCCGAGCATGTAACAGAGAAGACAGTCCAGAGAGAAATGTTTGCTTCTGTGATATAGCGCCGTTCTTAGTGTGATTTTTCCTTCTTGTTGCAATGGAGTTCTTTCCTTAGAAAGAGTGCACGGCCGCGTAGCGAAGCGGAGCGGCCGTGCTCCTCTGAGCCTCTTTTTGCCCCACTCGCAAGAGTTTCACGCAAGAGGACAGTAGACAGACATAGACAGGTCACACTCACAGTCTTTCACAGCTGAGCCCCACTGGGCCGGTGTACTTTCGCGGATTTTCCCCGCCTGGTGTCACACACAGGGAGCCAGCTTTTGCAAAGGATAGCCGGTTTTTATGCTCTGAAGTTCCTCCCTGAAAATGGCGTCTGGGCGAGCGAGGTTTCTGGAGGCTCTTTTTGCCCCACTCGCAAGAGTTTCACGCAAGAGGACAGTAGACAGACATAGACAGGTCACACTCACAGTCTTTCACAGCTGAGCCCCACTGGGCCGGTGTACTTTTGCGGATTTTCCCCGCCTGGTGTCACACACAGGGAGCCAGCTTTTGCAAAGGATAGCCGGTTTTTATGCTCTGAAGTTCCTCCCTGAAAATGGCGTCTGGGCCTCAAAACCATTCTTAAAAGAAAAACTGAACGGCATACTTTAAGACAAGGCTTACCAACAGACACACCAAACTTTAATATAAAGATGGCACTAACTCCCAGGACAATTCTTTCTCTCAATGTCAATGGACTAAATGCACCAGTTAAGAGACACAGAGTGGCTAAATGGATCAAAAAACTCAATCCAACCTTCTGCTGCCTACAAGAAACGCACCTGAATAGTCAGAACAAACATAGACTCAAAATAAAAGGCTGGAGAAAAGTTATCCAAGCAAACAACACCCATAAAAAAGCTGGAGTGGCCATACTAATATCAGATAATGCAAACTTTATACTTAGGAAAGTAGTAAGGGACAAAGATGGACATTTTGTATTAATCAAGGGATATGTACAGCAGGAAGAAATCACCCTCCTAAACATATATGCACCGAATGAGGGGCCAGCAAAATATTTAATACAACTGTTGACAAATCTGAAAAATAATATCAATAACAACACAATAATTGTGGGAGACCTCAACACGGCATTGTCAAAACTAGACAGGTCAACCAGACTGAAACCCAACAAGAATATACTAGACCTGAGGAGAGAAATGGAAGTAAGAGGCCTAGTAGATATATACAGGACACTCCACCCCCAGAAGCCTGGATACACATTTTTTTCTAATGTACATGGGACATTCTCTAGGATAGACTACATGTTAGCACACAAAACATATCTCCATAATATCAAGAGGATAGAAATTTTGCAGGCTGCCTTTGCTGACCACAAAGCCCTGAAATTATATATAAACTACAAAGGGACACAGAAGAAAAATTTTAACACCTGGAAGTTAAATAGCCTCATACTGAATAATCAGTGGGTCCGAGATGAAATCAAAGAGGAAATCAAAACCTTCCTGAAAACAAATGACAATGGAGACACAATTTATCAGAACCTATGGGACACAGCAAAAGCAGTACTGAGAGGAAAATTTATAGCTTTGCAAGCACACATCAGGAAAGAAGAAGGGGCATACCTGAATAGCTTAATGACGCAGCTCATAGAATTAGAAAGTGCTCAACAAAAGGATCCAAAAATAGGGAGGCAGAAGGAAATAACAAAGCTGAGAGCAGAAATCAATGAAGTGGAAACCAGAAAAACCATCCAAAAGATCAACGAAAGCAGAAGTTGGTTCTTTGAAAAAATAAACAAGATTGATAGACCACTGGCAAAACTAACAAAGAAAGAAAGAGAGAGAAACTTGATAACTCGTATTAGGAATGAAAAAGGAGAGATCACTACTGATATGGTAGAGATTCAAAGGGTAATCAGAAACTACTTTGAGAAACTCTATGTCACTAAAAATGAAAACCTGGAAGAAATGGATAAATTTTTGGAATCTTATAATCTTCCACGATTGAATGAAGAGGATGTAGCATATCTAAACACACCCATTACTATTGAGGAAATTAAGAAAGTAATCAAATGTCTGCCCAAAAACAAAAGCCCAGGCCCAGATGGATTTACTAATGAATTCTTTCAAACCTTTCAAGAGGAACTACTACCAATCCTGGCAAGACTCTTTCATGAAATTGAAAAAACAGGAAAACTTCCAAATAGCTTTTATGAAGCCAACATTACCTTGATACCTAAACCAGACAGAGATGCTACGAAAAAAGAAAATTACAGACCAATATCGCTGATGAATGCAGATGCAAAGATCTTCAACAAAATCCTGGCAAATAGGATTCAATGCCTCATTAAGAAGATCATCCACTATGATCAAGTAGGTTTCATTCCAGGGATGCAAGGCTGGTTTAACATCCGTAAATCTATCAACATAATACACAACATCAACAGCAAGAAAAATAAAAATCACATGATCATATCAATCGACGCAGAGAAAGCATTTGACAAGGTCCAACACCCATTCTTGATCAAAACTCTCAGCAAGATGGGAATGGAGGGAACCTTTCTCAATATAGTTAAGGCCATCTACCACAAGCCAGAGGCAAATATTGTCCTCAATGGAGAAAAACTGAAAGCCTTTCCTCTAAATTCTGGCACAAGACAAGGCTGTCCTCTCTCACCACTCCTATTCAACATAGCACTGGAAGTACTCGCTATAGCGATTAGGCAAGAAAAGGATATCAAGGGAATCCAGATAGGAAAGGAAGAAGTCAAGCTCTCACTGTTTGCAGATGACATGATACTCTACTTAGAAAACCCCAAAGACTCTATCAAAAAGCTTCTAGAAACAATAGACTCATATAGCAAGGTGGCAGGCTACAAAATTAACACACAAAAATCAATGGCCTTCCTATACACCAATACTAATAAGGAAGAAATGGACATTAAGAAAACAACTCCATTCACTATAGTGTCACACAAACTCAAATATCTTGGAATCAACTTGACTAAAAATGTGAAGGACCTATACAAGGAAAACTATAAAACTCTGCTCCAAGAAATAAGAGAGGACACGCGGAAATGGAAGCATATACCCTGCTCATGGATTGGCAGGATTAACATCATTAAAATGGCAATACTCCCCAAAGCACTGTACAGATTTAATGCGATCCCCCTAAAGATACCCATGACATTCTTCAAAGAAGTGGACCAGGCACTTTTGAAATTTATTTGGAACAATAAACACCCTCGAATAGCTAAAGCAATCATTGGGAAAAAGAATATGGGAGGAATTACTTTCCCCAACTTTAAACTTTACTACAAAGCAATAGTTATCAAAACAGCATGGTATTGGAATAAAGACAGGCCCTCAGATCAGTGGAATAAGCTTGAATACTCAGAGAATGTTCCCCAGACATACAATCATCTAATTTTTGATAAAGGAGCAAAAAATCCTAAATGGAACAAAGAAAGCCTCTTCAACAAGTGGTGTTGGCAAAACTGGGTAGCCACTTGCAAAAAATTGAACTTAGACCCCCAGCTAACATCATGTACGAAGGTAAAATCCAAATGGATTAAAGACCTCGATATCAGCCCCAAAACCATAAGATATATAGAACAATACGTAGGTAAAACACTCCAGGACATTGAGGCTAAAGGCATCTTCAAGGAAGAAACTGCACTCTCCAAGCAAGTGAAAGCAGAAATTAACAGATGGGAATATATTAAGCTGAGAAGATTCTGCACCTCAAAGGAAATAGTGCCCAAGATACAGGAGCCACCCACTGAGTGGGAGAAACTATTCACCCAATACCCATCAGATAAGGGGCTAATCTCCAAAATATATAAGGCACTGACAGAACTTTACAAGAAAAAAACATCTAATCCCATCAAAAAATGGGGAGAAGAAATGAACAGACACTTTGACAAAGAAGAAATACAGATGGCCAAAAGACACATGAAAAAGTGCTCCACATCACTAATCATCAGGGAGATGCAAATCAAAACAACGATGAGATACCACCTCACACCCCAGAGAATGGCACACATCACAAAGAATGAGAATAAACAGTGTTGGCGGGGATGTGGGGAGAAAGGAACTCTTATCCACTGCTGGTGGGAATGCTGTCTAGTTCAACCTTTATGGAAAGCGATATGGAGATTCCTCCAAAAACTGGAAATCGAGCTCCCATACGATCCAGCTATACCACTCCTAGGAATATACCCTAGGAACACAAAAATACAATACAAAAACCCCTTCCTTACACCTATATTCATTGCAGCACTATTTACCATAGCAAGACTCTGGAAACAACCAAGATGCCCTTCAACAGACGAATGGCTAAAGAAACTGTGGTACATATACACAATGGAATATTATGCAGCTGTCAGGAGAGATGAAGTCATGAAATTTTCCTATACATGGATGTACACGGAATCTATTATGCTGAGTGAAATAAGTCAGAGAGAGAGAGAAAAATGCAGAATGGTCTCACACATTTATGGGTTTTAAGAAAAATGAAAGACATTCTTGCAATAATAACTTTCAGACACAAAAGAGAAAAGAGCTGGAAGTTCCAGCTCACCTCAGGAAGCTCATCACAAAGAGTGATGAGTTTAGTTGGATAAATAACTACATTTTGAACTGTCCTAATAATGAGAATGTATGAGGGAAATTGAGAACCTGTTTAGAGTACAGGCGGGGGTCGGGTGGGGAGGAGGGAGACTTGGGACATTGGTGATGGGAATGTTGCACTGGTGATGGGTGGTGTTAAAAAATTAATAATTTACATATATTTAAAAAAATTTTATGCTCATTTTGATTAAAAAAAAAAAGAAGTTATTTGACACCAACATTAAATGTCTAGATATTAGTAGTTGTAGATTATGCCTGACAGTGCTCAGGACTTATTCCTGGTTCTGTTCTCAGAAGATTCCTCTCAGCAGTGCTCTCTGAAACCTATCACTATATTCAAATAAAAAAATCATTCTCCCAAACTGGCTGTGTGTGTCTCTGTGTTTGACCCAGGCTTCTTGCTTCTCTCTCCCTCTCCCTCTCTCTCTCTCTCTCTCTCTCTCTCTCTCTCTCTCTCTCTCTCTCTCTCTCTCTCTCTCTCTCTCTCTCTCTCTCTCTCTCTGTCTCTCCTGTTGTGTGTGTGTATTTTTAAATCTGTGTTAACACCTTTCTAGTGCAATTGGCCATTAACAGGTCGCCATTAAAATAAAGCTTTCAAACTGGCAGCATCCCTTGCTGAAAACTCTCTTTGTCTTTGAGGGCATGCTTTTCCTTTCCACTTTCATGAACCACACGCTCTGACCTCTAGTTAGCAGTGACACCAACATACACAAAATTTAGTGCCCAACTGTCCGTGATAACGGGCTTGGCTCTTTGCCCGTGACACCCTAGTCATTACTCTTGGGCCAAGTAATCGAGATCCTGAGGTCAATCTGTTCCCCAAAAGGATAAATATGAAGAGGATGACACTTGATCTTTGAAACTTAGTCTCAAGTCACTCCAGCAGGGTAAGTTTCTCTGCTCTTCTCACTTCCTGCGAGAACTGTGTTGTGGCTCGCAAGGAAACGGGACCTAAGATCATCATAGTAGTGTCACACCTGTTTGACAGAGATCAGAGTGAAGGATTGACATGTGCCAATGAGCTGGCAATAAAACAAGTCTGTTGGATCTGAAGGGGGTGCACTTTCAGTGAATATTATTTCCTGATTCGACCCATGCATCCACCCCCAAAAACCAGAGTGAGCATCTGTCTGCTTTGTCTGCAGTGCGGTTAGGAGAGAAGAGTCTTGCTGCTGTGCGAGGTGGGGGAACACAACTGCAACCACATGTCACTTGCAACCCCACTGGAGTACTGAAGCAACGAAGACAGAAACAACCAAAGAGGACTTTTATGGAGCCCTGAATTTCCTTGGACTGCATGAACTCAGAACTGTCTATGCCAACATTCGTTAGGAGATTGACTAACACAATCCTGCTGTCTAAATCAGTGTTTCTCAGCCTGAACCATATGGTCCCCCTGTGGAACCCATGCATAATCCAAGGGGAGCCCAGAGGAAAATCATATATAGCCAGTAGGACAGGAAAGAAAGGCGGTCAGGAAGGGACCACCTTGAGTAAAAGGTTGAACAGTGCTGAGCCAAGTCAGTTTTCAGCAGCTTTTACATCTGCAAACTGGGGAAATAGAAAAAATAATTTGCCGGCCTGCAGACAGCAAAGGCAGAAACCAAAAAGCTCCAGTGTAACTAGTATTTTATTTATGAAACCCGACGCCCTACAATTGCAATTGTTCTCTATTGTGGCACCAGCTACTGCTTAGATATTAGAACTTTCTAGTGGCCCGCGGGGAAATTTTCATAGACTGCTGCAGGTCTTGGAAAAACAAGGCTCAAGACCACTTTAAATTTAGTATGATGTCCATTGCATACAAATCATCTTACCCAAGAAGACCTGATTTCACAAACTGTGGCTTTTGGTGACAGAGCCCCCAGCCCCAGGGACCTCGTGCTCCCAAAACTGCACCCCTTTGAATGGCTGATGCAATATAACTCTTGGGTCAGAGCGCCCTCGTCTGTTCATTATCGAGTATTTCACTTCTTTCAAATGTACTGCTTTGCAGTACCAAGCAGTTTTCAAACTCCTAATATACATTCAGAATTTTCAGCCTGTACCCGTATTTTCTACGTAAATCTAGATCACTACAGTTTGTTGCTAGCCTCACCTGGTTTCACATGAAATTCTCATTGTTCATTCTGCTACTTTCATCTACCTCAAACCTGCTTATTTATATGATAATCTTCCATCACTGCATGCCACGGGGAGAGCCTAGATCACTGGTTTTCAACACAGGGCAAACATTTTTAAATTGAGCGTGAATATAAAAATCCTTTTAGGATTCTAAAAATAATTCCAGTTCTTAGACCTCAGCCAAGAACCATCCTTAGAAAACTCGTGGAGTGGGGTGGGGGCTCTGTATATTTATTTTTCAAAGTATCCAAGTGATTTTACAAACAACTTTTGCCAAGAGTCATTAATTTGGAAGGTAGAAAAATTTCAAACAACTGAGAAATCCCTTTAAATCTAGTGTGCCATGTTGGAAAGGTCAGGCAGAGCACAACGTCCGAGTTTTCATGCAGCTGGCCTCTGTTCTATACCGGCATCAGTAGACCCACAAGCATCCTTGGCTGAAAGGAGTCCTGGTTTATCTCTGGCATCACAGGGCCAAAGCAATTCATATTCCAAGGCTTCACTTCGAACCAACCAACATGCCTGATTGGCCAAGAAATGCTTGGAGATTCTCTCCAAATGTTAACAAATAAAACTACAGTATCTCTTCTGATGACTGACCAAAAGGCCTCCCCACTTAGCTGTCCTGAAGCAGAATTTCCTATGAGGAAGGTTAAGTAAATAAAGTTGTTAACTAATTGTTGTAGGTGATTTTTAGCCATGTTTGAAAAGTCTAGGTCAAACCCAAAAAAGTAGTGTTGCTGTGAACAGTGTCTTAATCTTAAACCAGCTTTAAGGCACAAAGGCATTAAACACAAGAGACTCAACTCAGGAGCTTTGAAAGCCATTCAGATGCAAAAATTTAGGCTCAGCACTGATGGGTCCTTGAAAGGAGAGGCTGGCCCTGGAAATGAAGAAACACAAAAATGGTACAGGAGGTTCAAGCTTTTCTCCAGGAAAAAAACTATTACAACACTTCACACTCCTATGTGTGTGAAGAACTGAAGACAATGGCAATTGTGGAAAATACACATATTGAATGTTCTCCAAATGTTAATATAGGCTCTCTCCATTCTGAAGAAGCTCTTGTCCTCTCTGTGAGAACAAATATAAGTCTACCTATCTGATTCCCTTCTGTTATTTCCCCTAATAAACTTCACTATTTATCTCTGAAAATACTTTGTTGGTTCTTTTTTGTTTGTTCATTTTTATGCATTTTTTTGATTATGAACAATATCTGGTAATGCTTGGGGCCTACTTCTGCCTCTGCACTTAGAAGTCAATCCTGGTGGGGTTGGAGAGTCATATGTCATGCTGGGTAGCAAGTCCCAGTCTGTTTACAATGTGAAAAGCAAGTGCCCCATCCACTGTACTATTAATGCAGAAGCAGCGATGGCCAGTCTTTTGTCCCTGATTCCCAGATTCCTCAACATGTTCAATATCGAGTAATAAAAATGCTCAGACTCAGAATTAGATAGAAGGTAGAAATGACTAACAGAAAGTGGAAGAGGAAGGAGAAAGAATTCCCCATGTGGAGAGGAATTTAACACAAAAATAAGTTAACTATGGCTCAGTTTCTTGTGAGATTATAGCAAAATAAAGCATGGAAGCTCTAAAAGGTTTTTTCATTCATTATCAACCCCAGACTTTATGAAGTTTTTTAAAATAAAGTTTTTAGTGAAGTCATTGTTATTTACAAAGTTATTCGTAGTTGAATTTTAAACATATGATTTTTTTCCCATGCTAATTCCACCACTCATGTGAAATTCTTCTTTATTTTTGTCATTATTTTTGTCTATATTTGGCAATTCTTAGAGATTGCTCCTGGCTCTGCACTTAGAAATAACTCCTGTTAATGCTTGGATGATCTTGTGAAATGCAAAAGCTGAACCCAGTCTGCCCCATGTAGAGCTAGTGCCCTTCACCCTATACCTTCTCTCCAGCCCCCCTGGGTGGCAGAGGTGGCAATGGGCAGGAAGTGGTAATTTTGTTCTCTATGATGCCCTCTCTTTTCTCCTAACTTCACTGCTCCTCCTCTGGTGGGGGTCAAGTATCCACTCTCTCCTGGAAACAATAGCATTGAATAGAAGAGAGGCCTGAAAGCGATGTTCAATTTATTCCCCCAAATCATGACTTTGACTTAATAAAATTTCATATGTTATTATCCTTGTGATTCTACATAAGAGCTGTTCATTTTATTTACTATTCAAAAAATAGTAGGGTTATCTATCATATCTAAATAGACCCATCACTACAGGGGAAATTAAAAAACTAATCAGAAGTCTTCCTCATTCAAAAAATAGTAGGGTTATCTATCATATCTAAATAGACCCATCACTACAGGGGAAATTAAAAAACTAATCAGAAGTCTTCCTCAAAACAAAAGCCCAGGTCCAGATGGATTCGCTAACAAATTCTTTCAAACCTTGCTGGAAGAACTACTACCAATTCTTTTTAGGCTCTTTTCTGACACTGAAAAATCAGGAACACTTCCAAGTAGTTTTTATGAAACTAACATTACCCTGATACTAAAACCAGACAGAGATGTTGCAAAAAAAAGAAGAAGAAGAAGAAGAAGAAGAAGAAGAAGAAGAAGAAGAAGAAGAAGAAGAAGAAGAAGAAGAAGAAGAAGAAGAAGAAGAAGAAGAAGAAGAACTACAGACCAATATCCCTGAGGAACACAGATGCAAAGATCTTGAACAAAATTCTGGCAAATAGGATCCAATGCCTCATCAAGAAGGACCAAGTAGGATTCATTCCAAGAATGCACGGATGGTTTAATGTACATAAATCAATCAACATAAAACAACATCTCAACAAAAAGAAAAAGAGAAATCATATGGTCTTATCAATAGAAGCAGAAAAAACATTCGATGAGTTCCAACACCCATTCTTTTTTTTTTATTTAACCAACTTTATTACATACATGATTGTATTTGGGTTTAAGTCATGTAAAGAACACCACCCATCACCAGTGCAACATTCCCATCACCAATGTCCCAAATCTCCCTCCTCCCAAACCAACCCCTGCCTGTACTCTAGACAGGCTTTCTATTTCCCTCATACATTCTCATTATTAGGATAGTTCAAAACGTAGTTATTTCTCTAACTAAACTCACCCCTGTTTGCGGTGAGCTTCATGAGGTGAGCTGGAACTTCCAGCTTTTTTCTCTTTTGTGCCTGAAAATTATTATTGCAAAAATGTCTTTCACTTTTCTTAAAACCCATAGATAAGTGAGACCATGTACATAAGTGATTCCATGTACATCCATGTATAAGAAAATTTCATGACTTCATCTCTCCTGACAGCTGCATAATATTCCATTGTGTATATGTACCACACTTTCTATAGCCATTCATCTGTTGAAGGGTAACTTGATTGTTTCCAGAGTCTTGCTATGGTAAATAGTGCTGCAATGAATATAGGTGTGAGGAAGGGATTTTTGAATTGTATTTTTGTGTTCCTAGGGTATATTCCTAGGAGTGGTATAGCTGGGTCATATGGGAGCTTGATTTCAAGTTTTTGGAGGAATTTCCATATTGCTTTCCATAAAGGTTGAACTAGACAGCATTCCCACCAGCAGTGGATAAGAGTTCCTTTCTCTCCACATCCCCGCCAACACTGCTTGTTCTCATTCTTTGTGATGCCAACACCCATTCTTGATAAAAAAAATAAACCATCATAAATATGGGAATGAAAGGAACTTTTCTCAATATAGTGAAGATCATCTACCACAAGCCAATGGCAAATATTATTCTCAAAGGAGATAAAATAAAAGCCTTTCCTCTAAAATCTGTTACAAGACAAGGCTGCCCTCTATCACCACTCCTATTCAATATAGGAATTAGTTGCCCTAGCAATAGGCAAGAAAAAGATATCAAGGGCATCCAGATAGGAAAGGAAGAAATCAACCTCTCACTGTTTGCAGAAGACATGATAATATATTTAAAAAACCCTAAAGACTTTACCATAAAGCTTCTAGAAACAATAGATTAATGTAACAAAATGGTGGGCTATAAAATTAATGCACAAAAATCAATGGTCTTCTCATACACCAATTATGATAGAGAAGAAATGGACATTAAAAACACAACTCCATTCAAATTAGAATCACACTAACTCAAATATCTTGAAGTCAATGTACCTAAAGATATGAAGGACCTATACAAAAAAAACCAACAAAACCCTGCTTTAAGAAATAAAAAAAGGACACAAGGAAATTGAGGCACATACACTGCTCGTAGATTGGCAGGATTAACATAATTAAAATGGCAATACTCCCCAAGGCATTGTACAAATTTAATGCAATCCCTCTAAATATACCCAGGATATTCTTTAAAGAAGTTGATCAAACACTCCTAAAATTCATTTAGAACAATAAACAGCCACGACTAGCTAGAGCAACCCTTGGGAAAAGGAGTATGGGAGGCATCACTTTTCCCAACTTTATATTGTATTACAAAACTTTATATTGTATTACAAAAACTTTATATTGTATTATTAATTATAATAATTAAAATAGCATGGTATTGGAATAAAGACATACCCTCAGAGCAGTGGAATAGACTTGAGTATTTAGAAAATGTTCCTCAGATATGCAATCAATTAATCTTTGATAAAGGGGTAAGAAATGCAAAATGGAGCAAGGAAAACCTCTTTAACAAGTTGTGTTGGGGCAACTGGTCAGCCGCTTGCAAACAAGCAAACTCAGACCTCCATCTAACACCATGCACAAAGGTCAAATCCAAATGGATTAAAGACCTTGACATCAGACCTGAAACCATAGGTATATTGTACAACACGTAGGTAAAACACCCCTTGACATTAAGACTAAAGGCATCTTCAAAAGGGAAACACCACTCTCCATACAAGTGGAACCAGAGACAAATAGATGGGACTATCTTAAGCTGACAATCTTCTGTATATGAAAGGAAATAGTGCCTATTATACAAAAGTCACCAAAAACGGGAGAAACTATTCACCCAACACCCATAAAACAAGGGCTGATATCTAAGATATACAAGATACAGACAAAACCTAACAAGAAAAAAATCTAACTCCATTAAAAAATGGGGAGAAGAAATGAACAATTTCTCAAAGAAGAAATACAAATAGCCAAAAGGCACATGAAAAAATGTTCCACATCACTAATTATGAAGGAGATGCAAATCAAAAGAACTACGAGGTACCATCTCACTACACAGATACTGGCACACATCAGAAAGAAAAAGAACAATCAGTGCTGGAGGGGATATGGGGAGAAAGAGACTCTCATTCGCTGCTGGTGAAAATGCTGTCTAGTCCAGCCCTTATGAAAAACAATATGGAGATTCTTCAAAAAACTGGAAATTGAGCTCCTATATAATTCTGCTATACCACTCCTAGGGATATACCCTAGGAACACAAAAATGCAATACAAAAACACCTTCCTCAGACCTATATTCATCACTGCACTATTTACAATTGCCAGACTCTGAAAACAACCAAGAATCTCTTCAACTGATGAATGGCTAAAGAAACTGGTACATATACACAATGGAATATTATGCAGCAGTCAAAAGAGATGAAGTCACGGCATTTTTCTATACATGAATATACATGTAAACTATTATTCTGGTTAAAATAACTCAGAGGGAGAGAGATACAGAATAGCCTCACTAATCTATGGGTTTTAAGAAAAATAAATGACATTATTGTAATAATGCCCAAAGATGAGGGTCATCAAAGATGAGGGACCTGCTCAGGATATGAAGCTCACCTCAAAGAGGGGTGAGAGCAGTTAGAGAAATAATACACTGGCAACTACTATGGCAATGTTAATGAGTGAGATAAGTAGAATGCCTGACTCAAATACAGGCAGGGACTGTAGGAGGGAGATGGGAGGCATTGGTGGTGTGAATGCTGCACTGATGAAGGGAAGTGTTCTTTTTGTGACTGAAACCCAACAATAGTCATGTTTGTAATCACAGTATTTAAATATATGGGAAAAAGTAAAAAAATAAACCAGCTCTTGGTTCCATTGATGTCTTAGTTTTTATTTCTAACCTTCTTCACATTTCTATTCTAATTTTTGTGATTTCCCCTCTTATTGTTTGAACTTTACTTGTTCTTTACTACTCTGTTTTTTTGGGGGGCCATATTTGGGGGTCCTTGTAGGCTTTTCAATGTTCACTGCAGGTGGTGCTCTGAATAACAGATATAAACACAAGTTCCTCATGTTCTATACATTTTAATAAATAAATTATTTAATTGAATCACCATGATATACACAAAGTTGTTCATGATTGAATTTCAGTCATACAATGCCCAACACTCATCACTTTACCAGTCAACACCTCCTGCTACTAATCTCCTCAGTTTCCCTCTTATTCTCCCTGCTTCCTCCCCCTGCCTTTATGGCAAACATTATTCTTCTTTCTCTCTCATATTTTCTCTCTCTCTCTTCCTTTTTGTCCTTGTAGATACTGTGGTTAGCAATATTTTTTCAAGCTTCTTAAAATGTGAGATTAGGTTATTATGTGAACCTTTTCTTGTTTTCTGATGTAAGCCTTTATTTCTAGGAACTTTCCATGCACAAGTTCTACTGTGTCCCAAAGGGTCTCTATTCATCCTTGTTTTCCTGAATCTTCTTATTTCTTTAATATTCTCTTTGACCTGATGGTTGTTCAGTAGTATATTCTTAGTTTTAAAATATTTGTGTTTTCCTAATTCTCTCTTCATAGTTTATTTATATAACCTTCTCATTGTTGTCTGAAAAGTTCCTTGACATATTTTCATGATTTTATAGCCACTTGTGTACCAACATGTGACTTATTTTGGACAACTTCCCATGTGTAATAGAAAATTATGTGTACTGAGCTTTCATATGGTGGAGACCTCTTCACGAGTATATTCAATCCATCTGTTCAATTTATTCTTGTAAGACTGTTGTGTCTTACTGATATTCTTTGTCTTACTGATCTAGTTAATGATGAGAAGATACATTAAAATCTCAATATTGTTGTGTTTCTTCATCTCTGTTAACAGTTACTTTGTATGTTTGTGATCATCCTTTGTTAGGTTCACATATGTTAATGAGTGTCAAGTCCTTAATGGATAAGTACTCTTATCATTATTAGATATAATGTTCATCTGTCTTTACCACTATTAGTTTGAAGTCTATTTTGTCTCAGTATAGCTATCCTAGTCATTCTTAGACTTCCATTAACCAGTATTTTACATTGAACCTATGTTTATCATAAAAGTTTAAGTGAGTCTCATTTCTTTTACTAAGCAGCAGCTGATTTGATGAAGATTTCTGAAATATTGAGTCACTCTATACATTTGATATGACAGTCCAGCCCATTGACATTTAGATACATTATAAATATGAAGCTACCATTTATGGGGATATTGTTTATTTGCAAAGTTTGTCCTGGTTTATTTGACTTTCTGTTATTTTCTTCCCTGGTGCTTTAGTGTTGGTCTATTATGTACTGTTTAATGTACAATTGGTTCCTCTTATTTGTATCTTCTGAACATTTTTGTCTTGTGGTTTTTATGAGATTTATTTCTAAAGTTCTGAACTGATTAATTTCAAAGCAAGTGAACCTTAAATTTATTATAAGAGAAACTGCTATTACTTTCCTCCTATCACACATTTTATGTTAGTTTCTTACTATTTCCACATAGGATTTCTTTGCCTTTTATAGAAGAATATTTAGAACTTCAAAATCAGCAAAGCTGATTTTGTAGCAATGAGTTTAAGCTACTGTTGTTGTATAAATCTTATGTTACTCATTCAAATATGAGTTATGACCTAACTGAACATAAAGATCTTTGATGCCTACTTTATTCAATTTGTTGGCTATATCATATCATTTACATATGTGAAGTAGAGTTTTGTTTGATAAATTTGTTTTGAATATTATGATAATTTCCTCATGTGCAGGTTTTTTCTTTGTTCTTAGTAATATCAAGATTTTATCTTTATCTGTTTCTTTTTTCATTTAATTACAATATATTCTGGTGTTACTAGCTTTGAGTTTGTTAACAAGTTTTTTGAGACACTTAATTTTGTGTCCATGGGCGAATAAAAATGGAAAAGTTCTCAACTATTGTTTCTTCAACCAATATTTATTTCCCATTCTCTCTTTTCTTTACTTCTGGATTCATATGCCAATGCTTTTCTGAATCTTGATGCTTTCTTAGAGTTTTCATGGTTCCCTGCCATTTTCCTTAAGTCCTTTTTTCTGCTGTTCTTTTCTGATGACTCCATGTACCTTATTCTCATGAATATTGATTTATACCTTGCTTACTGTGATTTTGCTGCTGAGTCTCTTTATTTTGCTTTAATTTTCACATGTATACTTCAGTTTAGTGACATTTGATCACAAATATTTTTTGAAATTTTTTTAATCAGTGAAATCCTTCCCTGTTGCTTTCCTCAATCCAGCGAACATCCATGACATTGTCACTTTGTAGTCTTCATCAAAGAGTTTAGGAAAATTTTATGTGCTTTCAGTTCTTTCTTGGCTTTTGTCTCTGTCCACTAAATTAGGTAAATTCTACTATTTCTTTATAGAGTTTGATGCAATACTAAGGAGAGGGAGACATTCTAGGTTCTGGGAAACATTCTGTGGTTCAAACTCTAATATCATTCACTGGCATTGACCGCGTTTGTGTTGCTCAGAATCTTTGCAGTCAAAAGTTGCAGTCAAAAGACTACTATGTCAGCTGTATTCCTCCCCAAAGATGGGCTGTCCAATTCTACAACCCCAAATTTTCTGTTATTGGTGTGTCCTGGTGTGTGTTAATGTAGCAATGAGGGTTTGTGGTCATGAGTACCCAATTTTATCTATAATTCCAAAATTGCCTTCATTATTTTATACATTACTTATATATTTATATTTTATCTTCCTAATGCATACCTATTTTTTCTGAAACTGACTGTATATGTATTGTCAGATACTGGACTCAACATGGGCTATCATCAAATGTATAATTGTTCAAAGATAGAATGTGAGCACAACAGGAAATGGTAGCTTTCTTTAACCTCTGAAGAAAGGTGTCTTTTTTTTTTTTAGGTTTTTCGGGCCACACCCTTTTGATGCTCAGGGGTTACTCCTGGATAAGCACTCAGAAATTGTCCCTGGCTTGGACGGACCATATGGGACGCCGGGGGATGGAACCGCGGTCCTTCCTTGGCTAGCGCTTGCAAGGCAGACACCTTACCTCTAGGGCCACCTCTCTGGCCCAGAAAGGCGTCTTTCTAAGTCTGACTTTTTTTTCTGCTGCCCTGCACTCAGAGGTGGATTGGGAATATGCTGGTTTGACTTCACATGAGAACACAGATGTCACTGCCCTAGACTTGGAATGATATAATTAGCTGTTAGGCTTCTTCCCATTCTGAATGGGTTAGAAATCTCTGCTAGTTTACAGAAATCCAACAATACACTCCGGCTATTAATGCCAGCCTTGGAAATCTATTGTTCTTTGGTGGAGGTGGATTGAGCCACACCTGGCTGGGTTCATAACTTATTCTTTCTTCTCTGATCAAGGAATGTAACAGAGAAGCAACAATATATAGTGTAAAAGAACAGATTAGGGTCCTCAATATGCAATTCAAGCACTCTTAACTCCTGTACTATCTCTCCAACCCCAGACTTGAATATCTTACATGGCCATTTTTCTTGACTACAAACAAGACTTTAACATAGTAATTTTAAGCATTGTTTTTGGCTTGCTACTCTCTTTTCTTGGGGATAAATTCCATGACTTACCCATCTCTGCATTACACCTCCTTTTACATAGAAAAGAAGATGATCATATACCTTTGCTTTCCAGTAAGTTGTTCCTTTTTCTTTCCCATACAGTTTCCTAGAGATGGTAAATGTGTTATCCAGTGAACTTTCTCAGTGGGATCCCAGGCAGGATTCTGTACTTAACTGTCTTTGATGTGCCCATTGTTGTGGAATCCTGGAAACACTCTCAAATTTCTCTTTCCCACTATCTTGTATCTCCCTCAGAATTTATTTGTTATCACAGCAAAGCCTAGTATGACGCAGACAAATCCTGTCTGATTCACAGCCCAAACAGTTTTCTCTATCATTTAGAAGCTACTATCAAGTTTAGTGTGTCAAAACAAGTAAGTCTGGAAGGAATATAAAACTAAGCAAAAAACCCCACCATATTTACACTACTTGAGTTTATTTTATGCTTAGTGTGTTGCTTCATTTTAACCCTCCATTCTGTGTTGGCCTGGTATGGTGATAACTCTTCCATTCAGGATCATTATGGAAGGGTAATTCTGTAAGGAAAGAGTTCACATAGCAGTATCAGATTGGTGACCAAGAGACTGATTTTGTTCCCTCCCCATTTCTTTTTACCATTCATGGACTTTGACTAAATCTCTTACTCCTTGAGATGAGCATCAAAGTGGTTTTGTTACAAACAAATCAAAAAAAAAAACAAAGCTGATGGAGTTAAGCAAAAGTAACTTATTGAGCGGATATTAGGATAATTCATTAAATGAAAGAAGAAGCTAGCAAAACAAGCCTTGGAAAGGATGGAAATGAGAGTAAGTCTGGTAATTATAACAAAGAGAACTTGTAAATTCCATATTTGGGATACTGCTGTCAGATGATTTAGTTCCAAAGTCTTTAGTCTCTTTTTTTCACTGCAGTATAGAAATTCCAGAGATAGTCTCCTTAGACCAGACTGAGTTTTGTGTGCAGCCTACAACTCAAGGAGTTTGACCAATCGTACAACATAATAGTTACAGGAAACAAGGAACCAGGCTTCTTGCAGGATAGTTTTGTTCATGTTTAAGTGTCTTTGTCAACAGATAGTGGGGTTGAACCTCATCAGTGTTCAAGTAAGTAGACAACAGATTGACATATATATGTGCTCATATTTCTCAGATATCTGTATCATGTATTGTATTATATGTTATCTATTTACCTATCTCTCTTTATATCTTTTGAATAATAAAACCTAATTTGAATATTTTAGTAAATCAGTGACTTCCCAGACACATCTGTAAAAATAACAATTGAAATAACTTGGCTCAATAGTTTAATATCCTATCCAGTGCCATGTTATTTTTATTGTTCTTATGACAGTATCAGAGTTTTTGTTTTGTTTTTAATAAATTCAGTTCTATTTCTAGAAGATTCAGGGTCATCAGAGTGAACATGAAATAGGGTCATGGATTCTCAGAATGCCTTGTTGTCATTTACTCCCTAAAGCCCAGGATGCCAACTGTCACTATACTTAATATATGTTTTATGCAGTCTCCTTCCAGTGTGTTATTGCTGTGAATTCAAAAGCTAAACAACAAATTATTGAGCTTAGGAGAGGAAGAGTTGGAATGCATGTTATGAAAAAAATGCCTGTGGTTATTAGAAAACCTGTATCACACTATCACTGTCATTATGTATTGACAATGAGACCTTGGGAAAATCACTTCCTCTCCTTGACTTCTGATTCTTAAGGTGTGGATGAGAGCATTGTGTCTATCACAGTATCTGTCACATTGTGGCTCCTCATAGCATGTTATTACATCAAATAGCATAGCCTACTTCTAGAAATTGATTATTTTTATGACAAAATATTATTGCTATTGATTACTATATGCATTATATCATATACACAATAGGATCCTAAGTGGATGTAATGAAAGAAGAAATATTTACTTTTTCTAGATTATAAAAGCAACTGAAATTTTAAGGTAAGAGATATAAGTCAGGGGAAAAGCAAATTACCACATGATCTAACACAGAGATAGCAAATTAAAAAAAAAAACAGAACACAAGTGAATAGACAAAACACAAAGTAAACCCTTAAACTTGGACAACATGCTGGCTGTAGAACAGAAATGTTTTATGATATGTGGTAGAAGTTACTAATTCAATTTGAGAGTGAAAATGATATTGTAACACTGATATCCTAAAACATAAATATTCACACATTTGTAAAATAATGTAACTCAGTAAATTAATAATAATTATGATAAATAATATAAAGCAGACCCTGCTAATATCTTATTTTTATTTTGGATTTCTGTTGTTGAGGATAAGTAATGAGCATGTACAATCATAAAAATGAAAGACATTTCAAGTATGCCTTCTTCTATAAATTGAAGCCCTATTATATAGGCTTATTCAAGTTAGAAGCTTAGAATGAGGTTCACTTTTTGAAATAAAATCTGATCTTATTTTCTTCAGATCAAAGACTTTGAGTGGAGTAAGGGCAGGAAGGAAGAGTAAGTTATATCAACTCATAGAAAGTCGGAGGAAAGAGAAATAGTGTTTTGTGTAAGATAGTTCAAAAGTCGTTATGCAATAATAAAAATATAAAATCATTGTCAACATTATTCTTATTGCATGTTGGGTATGTAAACTCATGTAGGTAAATCTTGAGGACTTCTACTACATGAAAACAGAGCAAAGAACTATGATATTGATTGTTCTTCCTAAGATGCCTTTTTTATTTCATTTTGTGTTTTGTGTTTTGCTCCTGGGAAGCTACAAACCTCTTTCTAAAAGCCACTTCCAAGTTGCCAGTGATACAAGTGTGCAACTCATGTCTAATACAGATCTTCTAATCATGCACAAATGAACTGGGAGATTCCACGGCAAGAAGAAGGAAATGTTCTACAGTTCCATTTTTGTCAACCGACTTTCAAAGATAATATAAAATGCTGCTCAATACCAAAAAAAAAAAAAAGAAAAGAAAAGAAATGAAAGGGCCCAGAGAGATAGCACAGAGGCGTTTGCCTTGCAAGCAGCCGATCCAGGACCAAAGGTGGTTGGTTCGAATCCTGGTGTCCCATATGTTCCCCCATGCCTGCCAGGAGCTATTTCTGAGCAGACAGCCGGAGTCACCCCTGAGCACCTCCAGGTGTGGCCCAAAACTAATAATAATAATAATAATAATAATAATAATAATAATAATAATAAAATGCTGCTCAATAAATCAACTAATCAAATTGCCTGGCTCAAATTTCACTTGAGTTTGCAGTAAAATTGCCTCTGGCAAAAATTAGTTATGCTAAAGACATATTTTGCATTGCAATTACCAGCAAGTATGTTCACATTTAGCTACTTTCATTCAACCTGTAAAAGTTTCTTAACATTTGAATCTTGGGCATCAGAAATTGGAATTAAAACAAACAAACAACTATCTTTCTTTTGATAGTTACTCTTGGTTCTTTTTACTAAATAAGAACTCATCCTCCCTAGTGCCCTATATCAACTGCTAAGGGCAGAGATAGTTTTTACTAATTGTTTTGGGGGTGGTTATTATGTCAAATATGGTAGCTGAAATTGTTCAATATGGTATGTGGAAAATGTGACTATTCAGATTTTCAATGTGTTTGAAATATACAGTGCTCTTTGACCTAAAAAGAATAACAAATAATAAAGTTTACCTCATACATTTTTATTTATTTTAAAAATATAATTACTTTATTTAAATACCATGTTTAAAAATTGTTCATGATTGAGTTTCAGTCATGCAATGTATACCACCCTTCACCAGTGCACATTTACCATCAGTAATGTCCCCAGTTTCCCTCTAACCCTCTCCCACCCTATCCTCTGCCTGCCTCTGGGGCAGGCATTTTATTTCCCTTTATCTCTCTCTCTTTTCTTTTCTTTTTTTTTAATTTCTTTTTTTTAATTTTTTCTCTTTATTTGAATATCTTAATTACATAAATGATTGTGATAAGGTTTCAGTCATATAAAGAACACCCCTCTTCACCAGTGCAACATTCCCGCCACCAATGTCCCAAATCTCCCTCCATCCCACCCCACCCTCACCTGTACTCCAGACAGGCTTTCCAGTTCCCTCATTCATTCACTTGATTATGGTAGTTCTCAGTGTAGTTATTTCTATAACTGTGCTCACCACTCTTTGTGGTGAGCTTCATGGAGTGAGCTGGTGTTCCAGCCCTCCTCTCATTGTCTCTTAGGATTGTTACAAAAATGACTTTTATTTTTCTTAAAACCCATAGATGAGTGAGACTATTCTGCATCTCTCTCTCCTTCTGACTTATTTCACTGAGCATGATAGATTCCATGTACATCCATGTATAGGAAAATTTCATGACTTCATCTCTCCTGACAGCTGCATAATATTCCATTGTGTATATGTACCACAGTTTCTTTAGCCATTCTCTGTCTTTTCTTTTCTTTTCTTTTCTTTTCTTTTCTTTTCTTTTCTTTTCTTTTCTTTTCTTTTCTTTTCTTTTCTTTTCTTTTTTTTTTTTGGTTTTTGGGCCACACCCGGTGGTGCTCAGGGGTGACTCCTGGCTGTCTGCTCAGAAATAGTTCCTGGCAGGCACGGGGGACCATATGGGACACCGGGATTCGAACCAACCACCTTTGGTCCTGGATCGGCTGCTTGCAAGGCAAACGCCACTGTGCTATCTCTCCGGGCCCCTATTTTCTTTTTTGACACTGGTTTGTACTATTGCTAATGAAGCTGTATCATGCATATCACTTTATTACCTTTCAGCATCCAATACTTGTCCAGAGTGATCAATTCCAACTATCAATGGCACAATTCACTACATTATTTTAATATTGATCATGTTCTAACTGTAATGATTTTCAATTGATTTTGTCAAAACTTGTCATTGCAATTAATTTATTCCATTTTCTTTTAATTTTGTATGTGGCTGCTAAAGATTTGATGTTATTTTTGTGGTTTATAGTCTCCCGTTAGAGTTACTGGGGAATAATGAATGCTTACTTGATTGATATTTGTTTTCTACTTTTGAAGGAAAGTAATGGGCTTTCATTTATAAGAACAAAACCATGAATCAAACACAACTATGTTCCCTCCTTATTGGTAAAATAACTTTGTCTGGGGCTCAAAAGATAGCACAGAGGTTAAGATACTGACTTTGCACATGGCTTACCCTGATTGGGTCTTCAGCACTGTGCATGATCCCTAAGCACCACCAGAAGAGATTCCAATGTAGAGTCAAGAGTAGGTCCTGGGACCAGAGAGATAGCACAGCAGTAGGGCATTTGCCTTGCAAGCGGCCAACCTTGAAGGAACCCATTTAGAGTCCTGGTATCACATATGGTCCCTCAGCCTGCCAAGGCTGATTTCTGAGTGCAGAGCCATGAGTAACCCTTGTGCTGTTGGATGTAAAGCCAAAACCAATCAATCAATCAATCAATAAATAAAGTTTTGGGTTTTTTATAATTATATATTTTCTTTTTTTATTGTGACTAAAGTTTATTACACAGAATTATTTACAGTACATAGTGACAATGAATGAAGGGCTTTCCCACCACCAATGTTGTCCTCCCTCCACTCCTGTTCCCAGCATGTCTCCCACATGTACCTCCTTTACCCCCCGGAATCCTAGTGTAACTGGTCTCCACCTTACAGCTTGTTATAGGTTGGGTATCCATTCTGTTTGATGTTCCAGTCTGATCATTTTTTATTTACACTACATGTTCATATGACTGGTCCTGGTATCATTCTTTTCCCCCCTCAATTTATGAGGCTGAATGATTCAAGTTATGCTATTCTGTTGGAGATTAAAAAAGGAAGGAAAAGAGAAGAAAAAATTTGGTATCAACTACTAAAAAAAAGAAAAAAAATCACCGAATAATATCCACAAATTTGGAAAAGAAAGAAAAAGTGGAAGAAAAAGGAGAAGGAAAATAATATCAAAAAACAAACAAAAAATAAAACAAAATAACACCAGAAAAAGTGCCTCAGTGGCAGGGTTTGTGTTATCCCACCTTTTTTTTGTATAGGCACAGCAAGTATTGGAGAAGGAAGGAAATTCCCGTGGCCTAAGAGATTCAGGGTTTCTCCACTCTTGAAGCATATTGTCATGGGAACAACCACTGGCTCCATACCTTCTCATTGCCATATCCCAGGTTGTTTTTTTTTTTTTTTTTTTTTTTTTTTGGTGGTGTCAGGAACCTTTCCTCTCAGTTACAGATGAGAAAATAAGGAATAAAGTTTAAAAAAAGTAAGTCCTGAGCAGAGGTGGATGTGGTTCCAAACTCTCCCTATAACTACAGATTTGCAAAGAAATAATAGAAAGAAGTGGTTGTTTTTTAATCCATGCACATGATATTTTGCTTTAAGAAACAACATTTATTCATCATGAGTCTACCATCATTTTTCCCTTCATCTTAATCTTATTCATTCTACTATGTGATAGTATCCTCCAATTTTGGGGAACATAACTGATACTATTTTTGGAAAATAATGTTTCAAATGGTTTTCAGTTTAATATTGTGGAATCATTTTCCCTTCACTTTATAAAATAGCAGTTTCGTTTATAAATAATTGTTCTAGACGATGTGGTGTTGACATATTATTATTTTATGATTAATTGGACACATGACTAAATATGCAACTGACTCCACCTTATCTAGCTAATAAACAAGAGATATTTTTGCAGTCAGTCCTGTCACCTAATCTGAAATTGTTCTTACTAACTTGGTGCATTTAAATGACTAGTTCCCAGTTAATCTTTGTCTTACTCTACAAATACAAATTTCCATTGTTTCCCATTGTTTTAAGAACATCCTTCAAGGACGCTTGAGCCATTGAAGCTGCTCTGTTTTCCTAGAACTGGCTGACCCTGATAGATAAATCCTTGCTCCCCTGCACCCACGATGGTCTCCCCTAATAAACCTGCCAAGATTGACCCCTGAGCTCAGACCCAGGAATAAGCACTGTTAGGTGTGACTCCCAAACCAAAATAACAAACCAACAAAAAGAACAATAGAAAATGAACCACAACCTAAGTTTTCTTTACAAAATTCAACCAAAAGCAAACAGCACGCTCACTGTAAAATTCTAGATGAGTTATGAGGGATTTAACTTGAATTAGACAGAGACTTGGAGGAGATCTAAATAGCAGCTTTTCCTGCTGATTTACAGGCTGCATGTCTAATGGGCACAGTGTCAGATGCTGTGTGCCTGCTTTGCTAGCTTTTAAAAATTTAAATACAGCATTCTCCCCCAACTGCTGAGAGTGTTAAGGTGTGTGACCCTTTGTCTGCTTGACATTCAAATACATTTTAAAACATTTGTGCACATAAGAGTCTGAGTTGCCTCAGCATCCAAATTACTTGAGATTCGGTTGCTTTAATTCACTCATTTTAATTTTTCATGAAATGCATCGCTATGTCACTGGTTAAGTGAATTCATGCAGTCCTTCTATTCTAGAAATTCTAACCTTCTCAAGTTATTTATTCATTTCCCCTGAAAAGTGTACTTCTTTTTCTTCTAAATAAATCTACCATTTATGTATTTTATTATGAAATATTTCAGAGATAATAACATACAAATAACAATAAAGGCCCCAAACATCTAGTATCTAAATATTAAAGTGCTAGATTAGTCATATCATTCTCAGATTTAAAGTTATCGTGGTAAAAATAAGTGTAAGATATGCCAACTTAATCAATTTTAAGTGTATAATTTGGTTGTTCAGTGAGCGTTACTATTAAATCTAAAACTTTTCATCATCCAAACAGAAAATCTGTACCAAGTAATAATAATGCATTTAGGAATATAATCACATTTTGTATATTTATTCATTTGTTGAAGGGCATAATTATCATAAATAATTCTGCATTGACGTGTGCATGTGCCCCTCATTTGAGTTAGAAATTGAATTTCTGGATTATATAATAATACCATATTTAACTTTTGTTTTGAGTGTTGGACATGAAGACATCCCAGAAATAAATAAGTTTAGCTAGAGAGTTGGTAGTCTGAAGAGAGGGGCATAAAATATTGATAAGGTCTCTTAATTTCTAAATTACCTAAGCCTCCTCAGGGAACACCCTGTGGGTGGTAGTTCTGTATTCAGTCTTTTATCTGCCCCCTCTTCTGGAGGAAGACAACCTTCAAAGATTTTACCTTAGCTATGTCTTTCATTACACATTCTTTTTTGAGATGTAAAGACCACTTAGGTTAATTAGCATTAGATAGTTATTTGCCTGTTGGGGGCTGCCCTTCTTTCCATGTTGATTGTTTCTAAACAATGAATGTCCACTGGGAGGACTGTCAGGGCTTTCAGTGCCTGAGACAACAATGAGCTCCCTGACACCATGCTCTTCTCTTTTTTGTGGGTCTTGTTTGATTAAACCTTGCAGCTTCCCTGCTTCAGACCCATTCTTCCAGGGCTGGACTCTGATATTTATGAACCAGAAAATTTTTCTACCACTTTATATTTTCAGTAGCTACATACAAGAGGTCCAATTTCTTCTTGTAAATACTTGTTCTTGGTTTTATAATAGTCATATATTAGTTTTTATGTAGGAAAAGGTTTTAATAGAGATCCTGATATTGATGTCCATTTCTTTCTTACTGTATATTTATGTTGACCATTTTTCATGTACCCAAAATATTCCCCAGTACCTAGATATAGAGTAAGGACTTTCCCAGACCTTTTCCATTCTTTCTTGATGTTGTTGTTATTGTATGTCTGAGGTCACACATTTTGGAGCAGCAGTTTTTGGGGTACAGCAGTACTAGAGATTGCATTTGGTAATCTGGATGATGTTGGAGCTTAAATTGATGGCTTCAGACAAGCAAGAGGGGTGTTTTACCAGAGAGCTACCTACCAAGACTCTCACCTATGTCTACAACTATGTCTGTATTCTTTTTTTGTGTTTCATTGTAGAACTTTTCTTCCAATTTTGAAGAAAGGAGAAATAAAAACTCTGGTCAACATCATAATCTCTCTCTAAACTTCACAGACCATATGTAAACTCGTAATCACAATCCCTAATCTCATCCAGATTTGACCAATATTTAAAACTATAACTGCCCTATACCTGTTTGTAAATTTAGATTTTATTTAAAATGTTTTTGTTTCTAGCTAAGTTGTAGTTTATGTTGAAAATTACATGAAGAATTCAGAAGTCCATCTATTTTTTTGTTAAATCACTTAATTTTGTGTTCTGAGATTTAATATTTTATAACTGACACTTTAATTTTCTTGGCACATGCTTTTCTATTGTAAAATGATTATCTATTTATTAACAACTTACTACTCTAGAATAAAGGATGTTTTATTACTAATAAGAGTTGCTATTTTAGTATCATTTCATTACTTATATCCAACATGTATATAATAGATTTGATGCTTCTGGCTAAAAATACTGACGTTTGGGTCCAGGGATAGCACAGTACCAGAATGCCTACCTTGAAAGCATAGAGCATTGAGTGGGATCCCTGGAATTGCTTCACATGCTGAATGAAATACTGTTGCACTGTAGTTGGACATGTTACCAAAAGAAGAGTGAGGTCTTTGACATACAGAGGACAAATGTGTGAGAGTATGTAAAAAAAAGAATGCGCCTCAATAAGCACTACAAGCAAAGTGTAGTGTTAGTAGTTAGTAGTTATGGTGTAAATGCCACAACAAAATGGGTGCACTGCTGTCCACTACAACAGCAACATCTACAACAACAAAGAGAACACAGGGTAATTTGTTCTAAAGAGGAAATTTCTGAAAAGAGCAGCTGGACTCTAGAGTCAGACCAGTGGTGTGTCAATTTCCTACCTTTTGCTTATTTGCTATGCATGCCTGGGCATGTAACTTAATCTCTCCCTGCCAGGTTTACTATCTGTAAAATGAAACAACAGCAGAGCCTCCTTCATGGAGTTTTTGAGGAACCAATCTAATAATGCAGATCAGCACTCAATACTCAGCACATAACCACCTTCCAATACATTTTTGCATGTAAAAGGTACCATATACCTGCAGGTAGAATTACACAGTCAGGTTGCTTCCGATTTGTTTTAAAATCCTAATGTACTATATTCAATAATTTTTTTGTACCAGAGACTAAGCATAGGGCCTCATAAATGAGTGGAAAGTGTTCTGTTGCTGAGTTACATTACTTTGACCAGTAATGTTTGAAAGTTTAACTATGACATCTTCCACAAATTTGATAAATTCCTTACTAGGTACTTATAGATTGTAATAAAAGAACACCATTTTCTTTACTATATAGTATTATTATTATTATCTAGTCACAATATAGGAATTATAAAATGTATTTAAATAGTTGATTACCTCCAAGCTCTTATTATTTTTAGAGTTGTAATAATAGGGGTCATTGAAATTACTTTGTAGATGACTATTATATTTGAAGAAAGGCAATTGTATATTTTTATTTTACTCTTTTTTCCTTTCTTATATTTTAAAACTTCTTTTTTATTACGGTGGCCAAAATTTGTCTTAAAATATTGAAGAGAAATATTTTGTAGATTCTCTTTTGTTTGTTTGAGTCTATTTCAAATGTAGAGTACTTACTTTACATGCTACTTAAATAATCTTTCAATTCTTAGTACCTCATAAAGTCCCCTGAGTTCTTCCAAAAATGATCCCTGATCCCAAAATAATCATTGAGCAATATTGGGTGTAGCTTCCAAACAAACTACAAAAACACATGAATAGATATTATGTTTAATTGGATACTTTTCCTACATGTATTAATATAGAATGAATTCTCTTTTTAATATTTAAGTATGTTACATTTTTGAATTTGAGTGACAGGTGTTGAATGGTAAGTCATAATAAAAACTTGCACAGATGGCAAGTTTCCTAGAAATGTCCTTAGGACATTAGTGAGAGGAATTGTAATCCAGTTTGGCCAGTTGTAACAACTTTTGAAAGATTTTGTTTATATTAGATTTGAAGCTTGTCCTGTTATAGATTCTAGTATCCCTGTCTTATTTCTATTTGTTTAAGAAGCCTGCCTACTAGGAGCAAAGCAATAGTACAGTAGTAGAGCACTTACCTTGCATGTGGTCAACCCTGGTTCTATCCCCTGCACCCCATATGTTATCCTGAACCCAGCCAGGAGTGATCCCTGAGTAGAAATCCACTAGTGAGTACTGAAAATGTGCCCTTTCCTCAAAAAAGGAAGCTTATTTTTATGAAAGCATATGAGGAGCATTAGTGTTTCTCTGGATCTCTGCAACATCAGGTTATATTTATAACAAACTCAACATTTTCTTCTAATTTCTAGTCCTTGGAGATATTTTCCTTTTTCTTAAATTTATATCATATTTCTATATATTCTACTGAGAGTCTGACAAGTTGTTAACTTACTAGATATTAACAAGCAAGAAAGAAAATCAATGCCTTTTTAAAAACATAGGTTAGATATAGTGAGAGGTGGGGATTTTATCTAATATTTCTATTTGCTTTGGATATTGAACTGGTGGCCAGTGGGATATAAATAAAGTGCAGTTTAGATAGTACATCTCTTTAAACTTGAATTGGAAAGTCTTTAGTTGAAAAAACTCTCTGTTCAGGTATTCACGGTATTTATTTAAATCTTCCTCAATACTGAGAATATTTCATTTCATAAGTTCCATCAAAATATTTTAAACTAGAAATTTCAAATTAAACACGTCTTTGTCGTATTATTTTCTGGAAAGTTTTGAGTAACTGTTAATAGTAATGAGTGCATTAGAAAATTTCTTAAAACTATTATATATACATATTTTTTGGTTACACTAAGAAAACACTCAGGTATACTCCTGGCTCTGTGCTCAGAAATCACTCCTGGCAAGCTCTGGGGATCATATGAGATACCTGGTATATAACCCAGGTCAGCCACATGCAAAGCAAACACCCTATAAACTATGCTATCACTCCAGAACTATTATATCTTTTAATTCTAATCAAAATCCCACTAAGAAGATATTGTCATTCCAGATAATAAATAAGGAAATATATTTTGAAGATAGAGCCACCTGACCAGCATTATAAAAAATTAGAAAAATTAATTTTAACTTGATAGTTCTACATAATAATATTTAATAAGTCTTCAAAACCACGGTTGCAGAGCAATAGGACAGTGGGTACATTTATCTTGCACCTGGCCAACCTGGGTTTGATTCCCAATACCCAGTATGGTTCCTTGAGCTCTACTAGGTGGGATCCCTGAGTGTAGTATCAGGAATAAGCCCTTAGCACAGCCAGGTGTGGCTCAAAAACCAAAACTAAAAAGTCTTTAAGATGAGATTTGTCATTATAAACCAGGACATTTATTCACAAGACTAGTTGTTGAATTCCTTAAGATGAACTGGATGCTGCAACAGCTGCTCTCTTAGGTTTAGGCGTTGTTCCCTCACTGAATCCATGTCTGAATATGTGGTACACAATTTTCTGGTGCCTCATGTGACCGGTCCTGGTGGTGTTCCCCCTCTTGGCCTCGGTGCTCCAGTTGTACTTTCTCTTGCGCTTGTTGCGGTAGCCTCACTTGCCGCAGGTGGACTTCTGTAGGTGGTAGGCCTTGGAGCCGCAGGGGCGGCACAGCCTGTGCGTCTTGTTGCAACGCTTCCAAATTTGGACTGTGAATGTTTCCCTGATATTTCATTTTATGCTTACAATTTAGACAAAGAGCTATTATTTTTATATCACTTTAAGTGGAGAAGAAAGCCATTAATTCTCCACTAAACAGTCTACCTTCTAAGTCTTCTAAAGACTTCCATGAAACACACTTTCATGATGACAATTGCTTAAAATCAGAAGCTGGGTTAGGCTGTCATTGATCTCTCAATCCATGAAACAGAAAATGGGTGGAATACAAATGATATTTTTGTTTGCTCACAGTGCTTAGTCAACAGTCAGATTTTACAAGAGGATTTGTAATTTAATTTACATCTTAGTCTACCAAAATTGCCAGTGGGTTAATATGTGTTTGAGGTCTGCCAGGATCACGTTCTGTTACTAATTATGAAAGCACTGGGAAGGGAGTAGTCCTCAGAGGCTAGCTTTGTACTTTCATTCTTTGGAATTAGATTGTTTCTACAAAGTCAAACAGAAAGACTGGATAGAAAGAATCTAGAGCAGCAATATGGATATGGATGAAATGTACCTTTCAGTTATGTTTTTATCTCTTCAGAAACTTCAAAAGAAATCATTTGCCATGATTTTAAAGAAATACATGACACCTAACATGTATTTTTAATTAAGTACAGAATTATGCAAAGCAAAGATTGTTAAAATTAATTAATTTTACATTGAGAAAGGGGGGACATTTTTGAATCTGCAATGCAATGAAAAACTTTAGGAAGTCACAATTCTTTAAATAAGCATTAAAGAAAATGATAAATTCAATCAAAATATGACACAATGATTTGATGGCAGAATGAATACACTCACAGTGATTCAAGTATAATTCTAGATGTCATTCTGTGTATATATTATCTATAAATTTGAGCTAGTTTTGCTAAATTCAGCTTCCCAGTTCAAAGAAATAAGAAAACCAGCACCATCTTTAAATAAGATATGTTGATAATGAAATTGTATTATTTGTTAATGGTACTTTTGTCTGTGAAATAGGAAACAATTTAAAAATGCTTTTCTTTTTCTTTTCCCCTCTCATTTGTATTAACAAATTCCCTTTCAAATTGTGATACAGTCCAAAGAATAGCTGACTTGAGTTTAGAAGAACTGACTCATGTCCTTGAGCAAGGCAGTTCACCTCTATGGCTTTCGGAGTGTTCGTCTTTATAAATGTTTGTTTCATGTTTGCCCTTGTTAAGCATCTAAGAGTTTGTAAGTACTGATCCATAGACAGGTCTACATACAATCAGGATTCATTTTGTTACTGTAGACTTGCCATTTTTATGATGTCCTTGGTACTACCACATAAATGAAAGGGTTCTCAGACCTAACCTGAAACCCTAACATCTAACAAGAGCCAAAGAGAAGATAAGGTATTATTATGAAGGAACTTCATAATATTTTTCTAGAATCCTTATAATTTACTCTATGCATAAGAGTCATTGACATCCATGCCTACACACACACACACACACACACACACACACACTTTTTTCTCCATAGAATAGGAGATAGTTATAAGAATTTGAAGACCACAAACAAACTTTGAAGTTTGGGACCCAACTGAAATTTATTTACCCACATAGTCTCTGTTCTAAACATTCACTGTGCCAAAACAGACACTTCAAGCTTAGTGACATAAAATAAGAATATTCATTTGTTATTTTCACTATGTTAGTATTAACTATAATCACTTTCAACATCCTTGCTTGGAATTTGTTATACATAACCTCATACAAATGAGTGCAATTGGCTTTATCTTGAAGGCTTCTTCACTCCAAATCTATCAGATAAAGATAAGGAAAGGAAGGAGGAAGATGAAGAGAGGGAGAATAAGGAGGTGTAGAGGTTGAGGAAGAGGGAGAAGATGGAGAATGAAGAGGAGTAGCAGGAGGATGAATAAAGGAGAAGGAGCAGGAAGAGGAAATGGAAGAAGGAGGAGGAGGAGGAAGAAAAAAAGGAGGAGGATGAAGATGAGGAAGAAGAAGGAGGTGGAGGAGGAGGAAGAGATGGAGGAGGAGGAGAAGAAATGAAAGAGAAAGAAGAGGAACAGGGGAGAGTAGGAAGGGAAATAAAAGAAGGTAGGGAAGAAGAAAAGAACAGGGCAGATACCAGGTGCAAATTGTCTTTTATATTGGTCTCACATGTCAGTGTCACTCATGTCACACAGTTTTAGACAAACCCATCCAAGGGTCCAAGGAGAAAGCCTAAAAGCACACTAACCCTTAGTTGTAAATGCCATTCTGACTGCTCCTTTCATCTACATGCCAGCATGGAAGAAAAGGCACTTAAGTGTTCAGGGGACACTTCCTGAACCTTGTTAATTGTCAACAAGTCTTTCAGGCACACCTATATTTCTAATATCTTGCAATACTTACTAGGTAATAATAGGTTTTAAATTCCACTTCCACTAGGCACATTGATTTCAAAGGCTATGCTTCATTTTCTTTCTCCAAAGCTACTGCTCAAAAGCAGTGTTTATGCAGACATCTCAGACAAAACAATAGAGAACATGTTCATTTATAACTGTCAATTTAATTGCAAATTATTTTTTATTCAGCTGCGAACAAAAAAAATCCCATAGTGACAGTGAAAAGTTGTTACACAGTGAAGTCATAATGGTGGGAAAAATCAAGAGTAGATTAATTGAACCCAGTGCCATGTTCTGACAAATTTAGCAGGTAAATGGACTGGCTAGTTTGCTAAATAGTCTTCCTTAAGTGGGGGTAACATCAGAAAATTAATTAATTTACAAATAAATCAGTGAGCATGTAAAAATCTCAGAAATCATTAATGATGCTTTAACAGGAACTCATCTTTTTTTAATATCTCCCTTTTGCAAATGGAGAAAAAAGGTTTCTTTTATTTTTATTTATTTATTTTGGTTTTTGAGTCACACCCTACCTTGTTCAGGCACTACTCCCGGTGCTGTACTTGGGGGTCACTCCTGGAAGGAATCCAAGTGCCATATGGGATTCAAACACTCTGCTGTTCTACACCTCTAGTGCCCAGACCATGCTCTGAATTCGTAAGAAACAGTACATAAAATACTCTTCTTGGAAATATGAGTTTGTGTTTTCATGGCATAACATGCACGAAAACCCATATATTGACCTGACTTGTGTTCTAAGCTGATGTTTCCAATTTTTTGGTAAGTGTAAATTTATTGGACACATCAAATGATACTCCAGTGAAGTATTTGAGGTAAGTGATTAAATTATTCCACTCCGAATTTAATAGGTATATATTAGATTATACTTGAGCAAGTAGGTAACTGAATGTCAGTGGCTTACAAGAATTATTTATTTTTACTTCATATAGTATTCTGTGTGAAATTGGACTCTATGTGCATTTTCTTTGTTCTGATGCTTAGGCGATGAAAGAAAGTACCATCATAAAATGTCTTTGGCTCTGGTCTCAGATGGGGAAAAAAGACAGCTTTGGAAAAATCTGCACTTTCAAGAAAGCTCAAAGTTATTGTTCATATCAAGTCAGTCTCATTCAAAGGGAGCCAAAAATGGCTTTGTGTAGCCAAGATTGGGGAGCGCAATTGAATAACCTCTAATGATGACTAGCATATAACAGTGATTAAAGGAACGTTGAGCAGTGGGGAAAGACTGAAGCAGACAGATTTCAAATGAAAGTAGCCAGTTGGTAGCTGCTTTCCTACCCACAATGGCTTGAAAAAAAAAATAGAGAATATAGAGGAAGAGAGATAGCACAGTGGCAAGGCGTTTGCCTTATAGACAACCGATTCAGGACAAATGGTGGTTTGAATCCCAGCATCCCATATTCTTTTCTGTGCCTGCCAGGAAAACTTTCTAAGCGCAGCCAGTAGTAATTCTTGAGCGCCGATGGGTTTAACAGCCCCTCCCAAACTGAAATAGAAAATATATATGCTCTTGTAGCAGAGGTGGAAAAGGTAAATTGAGATTTCGAAGAATGATATGATATAATCACTTAAGATGGAGTTAATGAGAATGTATCCACCTTCTGGGTGGTTTCTCTATTTGTAAAACAGAGAACAGAATGAAGCTCTAGTCAGAAAAGTTAATTCCTGGGGCCAAAGTGGTAGCACAATGGTAGGGTGTTTGCCTTGCAAGCAGCTGACCCAGGACAGACACAGGTTCCATCCCTGGCATCCAATATGGTCCCCCGAGCCAGGGGATATTTCTGAGCACAGAGACAGAAATAACCCCTGAGTGCCTCTGGGTGTGTCCCCCACCCCAAGAAAACAAACTAAAAAAAGTTACGTCATTATTATATTTGAAAAGTCTATTAGATAAGGACACTTTTCATAATTTTAATTTAGAGCCTGATATTAGATAATACCTTGCATTTTTGTGGGTCTCTTTTTCATTTTTGTAGAACTGAGATATTTGCATTGCTATATTAAACACAATGCCCTGCTTTTTTTATTTCTTTATTTCTATCTTTTATTTGAATTTATGTTTCCAACTGCCTTCCCTTCATAGGGAACCATTCTATTTTAATATGCTTATTTTTCATATATGGAATCTTTCTGAGTGTATGTTATAGTTCCTTGCCCATATAGTTTGGGGTTATGAAAGTGGTATTTGAATATCCTTCATTCTGTCTCATCCTTTTTCCACTCAGAGTTGTTTCTAGAATCATCTATGAATATATCTACAAAGAGCAGAGTATTTCTTTACAATGTAATTCAGAATCAACTCCCATCTTACCTGAAGAACAGGCTCTGAAATAGTCTTCTATTCCCATGGAGGTATAAGCAAGTATGGTGAACACAGAGTATTGCATCATTTAGTCTATAGTTCTTGTCATGCACCTTTCTACAATCATCTACCTTGTCACAGAAAACACTCCTTCCCCTATCATAGGCAGTAATTGTGTAGTCCAATTACTTCTTGCATCTTACTCAAGGTCTAGATGTGCTTTTTTTGGTTTCAGGGTCCTATGTCCTGAAAAGACCAATTACCTGCTCTGCCCTCTTCATAACCATAACATAGATCTGTGCAGTGGTAGCAAAATAATTACTGTGAATCATTCCATTCTAAAGGGGAAATGAGAAACACATCAAAGTCAGAGGTTATAGACAGAACTTCTGAAAAAACAGCTCAGAAATCTAGTGAAGGTTCTTCTAAATTAAGGGCTAAAGTGATTGCTTGATTAGGGTCTTACTCTGTTTTCTGGGGCAATTTTCTATCAACTTGTCTCAGTGGTACCTTGATTAAACTTCTGAAAGTTTGCTTTTCATTTTTTTTTTTTGCCTCAAGACACTAAAGTCTATGTTGGGCAATATGCCGAAAGGTAGACCTGCACAACCTTCTTAGCATCTTTGTCAATGCTACAAATTTGAAGGTTTTAAATCTGGATCCATCAAAACATTTTTTTCATGTATTGTGTTCTTTTTCAGGCAACAAAATTCTCTCCAATGCTTAGAGGGCTTCTGACCTATTTTCATTTAACCAAGACTTTGTGGTGGCAATCACATCTAAAATTTTATTTCTAGATTTTTTTCATGAAGATAGACTTATTTATATGTTTTCTCATCTTCATGCTTACCCCTCTCATCTTAGCAAATAAAGATATACATCATCAAGTTATATGTTCATTTAAGATACAAATCATATTTATATGAATATGTGATTGGGTCATGCTTATATTAAAACTTGTTAAATTCAATTAGAATTAAATTTAATTGGTTACTATTTGACAAATCTACATATGAAACAATGCTCTCAAAAACAGAAATGCACACTGGGAAGTGAGCAAAAAATATGTAGCATGGGTAGTTTCCTTGCAAGACTAGGAAATATGTTTATATTGTATATGTGTATATATCTCGTGGTCTGGAAGTCACTAACATGTATCTAAGCCAGAGTCATTGAGAATTGATGGAGTTCTTGGACTTAGAAAATTAGAAATAGGAGAACAGAGAGACAGCCAGTTGGAAAAGCACTTGTTTTACCAAATGTGATGAATATGATGAATGCACTGCAGCATTTCCTATAGAAATATGATGGACCTTAGAGGCCAAAGAGATAACATGTCTTACATGCAACTGAACAGGGTTCCATCCCAGGCATCCATATAGTTTCCAGGAGTGATTACTAAGTGCAGAGCCAGGACTGTTCCCCAATTTTAAACAAAGAACAAAAATAAAAGAAAGATTATGGATCCATAGCTATTGGATATATAGACAGCCTTACATATAGTGGGCATTCATTATTTCCAAGTCCACCCAAATCATTAATAAAATATAATATATTTAAGCCATAAAAGCAGCCTCAACCCATTTTAAAGAATCAATACCACACAAATAATACTTTCAACCTCAGTAAAATCCAATTGCATATTTAATAGCAAAGCACATCTTCAAAAGAATCCCACATGTGAAAGGAGGAAAGATTAAAAAACCTTTAAAGTGGAAAGATGAATTATAAATTGGGAGAAGAAAATTTAAGTTGCAAGAATAATAAAGTGTAGAAACACTCATAAATCAATAAAAAATTCAATATAGTAGCGGACAAAAGATTGTTGCTTTGAAAATATTTATATCCAAAGGTCCAATGTTATTCTATAATGCCATTATAGAACATTGATAGAAATTTTAGTCACTTCAAAATTAGTGCTGTTTGGGGGCGAGAGTGAGAGTACAGCAGATGGAACTCTTGCCTTGCTTGTAGCTGGCCCTGATTCTTCTTCCAGTATCCCATATGTTACCTCCACCCCACCAGAAGTGATCTTTGAGCGTGGAACTCTAAGAAATGCTGGGTGTCACCCCAAAACCAAGTAAACAAAGATCAATGCCTTTGACCAGAAACAAGGTACAATGATCAAGCCTTTGCAAAGCAGTGTCTAAAAGAAAAGAGAGAAAGAGACACACAGAGAGAAAACAATATCTGTCATAGAGGCAGACAGGATACAAGGATGGGAAAGAGAAGAGGAAACTGGGGAAATGGGGAAATTGGTGGTAGGAAATTTGCACTGGTGAATTTTGTTGTATTTTGTACAATTGAACTCCATCATGGACAATTTTGTAACTGTGTATCTCACAATGATTCAATTAAATAATATATTTATTAAAATAAAAAAGATAATTTGTTGAGGAATGGCAATAATAATATAGAGAAAAGGCTCTAGTTCTTGTCTTTCATGTAGCTGACACTGGTTTAATCTCAGGCATCAGATAATATCCCTGAATCTTCCACAAGTAATTCCTGAGTGCGATAGGAGTAATCCAAGAGGATCACTAGGTGTCCTTCCAACACACACCCACACCCACACACACATATACACACACACCCCACATACACACACAAAGATAATTTGTTGACTAAGCCAGCAAAACTCTGAAATGCCACTTTCAAATCTTAAACTATGGATCATGACTCCATATGGAATTACATAATTGCATATAGAGGCTAAGGAGAAATTTTTTTTAAAAATTTCTTTATGACTACTTATACATAAATGTTTATTTAGTGTATTTTTATATTCCTGGGTTCAGGTAAAAATTTCTCAGGCAAAAATAAAAGGAAAAGTATAAGAATCTCTAAATAAAACCTTCACATATGTGGTTTTTTAATGTATTTATTACCCTTTTTATGAATTTGTTACTCTTTTCCTGCCTCTCCAACCCTAAAAGCAAACCTTCAGAATGGTTTACTAAAATGTTAGCTTAAATATCTGCTAATATATTTAATTTTAGAGTTTTATTTGGTAATCTCTTACATGAATATTTTATAAAGGGGTTTGAATTCTATGTTTAAAATATTGTTGTAATTTAATTGGAATTATGTAAAATATGCAGTTTTTATTGAGATATTTGGCATATTTTTAATTCCTGTTCCTAAAGTTTTCATTTTTATCATAGTGACTAGAAATTTTATGATCAGTCCTTAAAGAAAAACAATTCTATTCATTTAACTGAATACTTTTCTTATAATTATTTTATTTAGCATTTAATATTTTTCTCTAGCTTTCTCTTGTTTCATTTAACATTTTCACGTATTGAATGATAAGCTAGCTAATCTTCTATTCACCTGTTTTGTTAGAAGAGGTGTATTTTCAAGGAAACAGTAACACAGGAGATTTATAACAAGGAGCAAAGAAAGTAGGTCATATTCCTTTCAGAATGCTATCTGGAAAATAAATCAAGATGCATCTTCTCTTAGTCCCTGGTAAATAAACAAAGTAAAGTAACAAGAAAATGGACAAAAATTACCTTGTCCTTAAAAACTAACATCACCAGGGAACATAAGGTAGGCCCAACTGGGTGGGAGGGGGTTCAGTTGAGAGGAGAAACCACTGGCTTTTTCACATTTTACTTTAAGAAAAAGGTAAAACAATTCATCTTAGAAAAATAAAAAAGAAAAAAATTAAAAGAAAAAAAATGTCACATTCCCACCAAACTCTGTACTCCCAAATCTAGGAAACATATTTGCCAGAAAATTAACAGCTGACCTTGATTTAAAATTCTATACTGTTATAATTCTATTTTATACCTTATTACAATGTATAAAGCATAATTACAATATTATTAAAGCATATGATTTTGATATAAAAATGACTACATCCCACAACCTCCACCAAGGTTCATTCCTCTAGTCTGATTATCTTTCCTCAAATCCTTCACTCCTCTCACCCCCCAACACACACTGCTTGTTAATCAGTTTTTGAACCAAAGACCGATGTTTTTTAGTTCTGTACTGTCTGTTCCACAGGCAGCTAACCTTATCATTTCATCCGTTCTTGTGGTTGTGTTATATTCCATTGCATATAGTATAGCCACAACTTTTTATCCATTCATCTGTCATTAGGCATTCCAATTGTTTGCATGTTCCTGCCATTCAACTATTCTATTAAGTGCTATAATGAACATAGATTTGTATGCATATGTTTGCATTAATTTGTTTGGGGAAAATATGCCAAGAAGTAGGATCTATGGGGTATATAAGAGTTCTCTTAATTTAATGCTGAAGAATCTCTACATTTTTCAGTAGAGGCAAAACCAAACAACAATCCCATCAATAGTGAATAAGGAATCACGTTTCACGACTTCCCAGCCAAGGCTAGTCATTGCTAGCCTTTTTGCTCTATACCTTGCTCACTGACAGAGATGCTATCATAGTCTCATTTTGATTTGCATTTCCCTGATAAAAAAACAATGATGAGCACCTTTTCATATGTCTGTTGGCCATTAGATGTCTTCCTTCAGGGAAATCTGATTTTAATTTTTAACAAAGATCATTGTGAAATGAAATTTGAACATTGTCCTAAAGACTAAGGAAGTACTTAAATTTGACAATGATCTATAAAAATAACCAGAAGAAAGTTTTTTTAATTAAAATTCACTTTGATCCCCATCTTGTCAGACAGCTAGGAAATTTAATTTCCTTCTTTCCTCGGAAATCTCTACACTTTTTCAGTGCTGATCAAGAATACAAATTTCTTCTGTGCTTCTTCCAAAATGGGCAAAATGCCTCCATATCTTTTCTTTTGTTGTCACCACTTTTGTAATCATTTTTATGTCCAGACATTCAGTCTGAGCTGAGATAAAAACCATGGTGCCAAAGGCCCTGTCTTAGTTGCTGCAAATCACCATTTCTCATGGGACTTGCCAACTCCTCAGGGCTCTCTAGCTAAGTTACATATGATTTCCAATTCTCTCATGGGATATAGCTGGTTAGATACTTTCTCTTCTCCTTTCCAAAATCTCTGTAATTTTTTTAACTTTTTCTCATATTGTGAGAATAAGCAGTTGTCAACCCACACCGTTGAAGCAGGGGCTACCACCCATCAGAACACCAAGGGCAGAATGTTCCTACCAGATATTGCCTGGAGATAGCAAAAAAAAAATTAAACAATAGGAGGTTAAGTTCATGGCATAGGTTCTAATTAAAAAAAACTACAAAGTGTGGTTAGAATAGATACCAGGTGGCTGCTTGAAATATAAAGCAAATACTAAGACTGTAACCCTATATGTATTGCTTGGGTCAGTGCCTTGTCTAAAGTCCACTGCCTTGGACAAGCTAGCTAGAAAATAAACCTTCCTTTTGGTATGACATTATCAAGTTTTCTTTCCTGGAATCTGTGCTGGGGCGAAGCTCATTCTGGACCCTAACAAATTGTCTTTCCTCCGATCTCCTGATTCCCTTCATTATACATTGGATTTTAAGAAATACTTGGAGATTCTTTATTTACTTCTATCAAAAGATTGAAACTTTAAAGAATTGTGAAGAAACCCTACATTTCTGCCTGCAGCAGAAGAGGACAGTATATGAAAATAACATTCAAAACTTAGTATTTTTGTAAAAACTATATCAGCAAGCTATAATATGAAAATTTAAATAATGGAATATTACAGAGCAAAAAAGGGCTTAAACACAATGATGTATTTCAGCATGAATATATCTTAAATGAATTGATGCCAGTGGGCAAGGGGGTCCCTAGCTAATTAATATGAAGTCATAGAAGAGAGGCAACAGCCTCAAAAAGCGATCTACTGGGGCCAGAGTGATGGCACAGCATTAAGGCGTTTGCCTTGCAGCTGAACCAGGACGGAACTCGGTTCGATCCCCGCGTCCCATATGGTCCCCCAAGCCAGGAGTGATTTCTTAGTGAATAGCCAGGAGTATGAGCATCACGGGGTGTGGCCCAAAATCCAAAAAAAAAGGGGGGGAAGGATATACTACTGCCATTTCTGTTTCCACCTCTGCACCCCGGGAATGGCTTGGGAGATTTAGGACTGTGGGACTTGATCTTGCAGAAAAGGAACATCAGGCCTAGACCTTACTTAGGCCTTTCGGGACCGTCATCTTTCTCTCAGAAAAGAATTTCAGAAAAAGACAAGCAGTGAAGTAAATAAAAACAAGCTTATTTAGAAATTTTATAAAGGAGCTGGAGAGAGAGAGAGAGTAATGACCGCAAGAAGAAACAGGGGATTCTCCAAAGGTAGAGAAAGTCCCAGTAATATTAGAGTATTAAAGTACAAAAGTCCACACAACAAGATGAGAGTTGTGGGTGACATGTTTAGGCATATGTACCCAGGTAACAACATATACCCCTTCTTTTGTTCTGTATTGGCTTTTATAGGGTTTTTTTCCAACCTGCCCCGTGTGGGATTTTCTATGTAGGCAAGAGTTCTTTGCTAGGGTGATTGCCAGGGAGAAGAGTCAGGAACTTATGTGATGGTCTTAGTCATTCCTTTCTGGTCCTTGTTCCAGCACAGCTACTCTGTGAAGGGATCCAGCCTTCGCTGGACTAATGTGGTGCCAGTTAAAAGTATTATAGGGCCTTAGTTCTGTATCTATAAGGTAGATGCTAGTTCCTGTGCTTATAGCATGATAGTAATGCTTTTAGCAGTTCAGGGATAGTAACAGTCACTTTTTCAAGTTGCATTTTTTGGTTTTGTTTACATCCACAACTTTTCTTAGGTTCTATATCTCATTTTCATGGGGAGGGTCTTTTTCTCTACATGCCCACCCACATCAACATAATGCTGAGTGATCCAATAATACGAAAAAGACACGAAAGAGTATATGCACTTAATTATACTAATGTAAAGCTAAAAGAAAAAGAGTCTTTGATATTAGAAGTCAGCAGTGGGCACAGATGACTGAAAAGGAAAAGAGAGACTTTGAGGATACTGTCACTGTTATATAGATCTTCACCTAGATGCTTGTCGCACAAGCGTGATCCATTGGTAAATTTTTTTTGAGCTATTCAATTAAGTGCTGTATAATTTTGACATTCATAGAATACTTTCAAGGTCAGAACAATTTGATGTTTATTCATTAAAATTTAAAACAAACCATAAACATGATAAATTTGACTTTAAAACATCATACTCTAGAGACAGGAGAGAGATGGTTCAATGAGATGAGCACCTGTTTAGCATCATATGGGTCCAGTTTCCATTTCTGGCACTGGCTAATCCCTCATAGGAGTAACTGAGAACAGCCAGCTGTGGCCCAAAAATAAATGAACAGAAAAAAGTCACAATCCTATCCTTAGATAAAATTATTAAGATAATTTTATTATTTCCAGAATCCATGTAGTCAGCCAGTATAATTCACTAACATGCATATATGTGTATATGTGTGTATATATTTGTGCTTTTATGTATTATGTAAAATCACAAATTTACTGAAAAAATCGTATCCAGGGCTAGCCAGGTGATGTTCCATACCAGGAGTTGTCAAACTATTGTCTGTGTGTCACACTCATATGAGTGTGAAAAGAACAAGGTTGTATTTTAATCAATAAAACAGGTTGGAGCTTGGATTTGTCACACAGACAATATATATATATGTATATCTATATATATATCTATATATATATATATAGGTCTATAAGTGGTTTTATGCTACAAGGCTGAGAATATAGAGCTTGCAGAGCCTAAAAAGTTGATATCTACTTCATTATTTTAAAAATTACTAGCCCCTGACTTAGATCAGAGGATATCATCATGAAGGAAACAGACACTTGACTTTCTAGCAATTATTGTTTGATGAATACAGAAAACATTGTAGCATTGTTGAAGCTGGGTTTGAAGGTCATGGCTGCTGCTGATGTGTGCTAAGAGGAAAGAGAAACAAGATATCCAATAGAGCTGAAGGCCACAGTTTTAGACATAGGAGTCTGAGGATCTGAAGAGCAGATTGGTGAAGGAAACAAAGGAATGAACTATGCAAATAAATATATGGGACCTAAGGTGGAGGCTTGCAAAGAGACTTAATTTACTTTGAGTGCAGCGGGGAGAGGTCTAACAGATTATGGGAATGGAAAGGCAGTCAGGGGCCAGGACTTGAGGCAGTGTTATATTAGGAGGGTATGTCAACGAACTGACTTGTATCATTTTTGCTTTGTTTTGGGGCTTTTTGGGCTACGCCCAGCGATGCTCAGGGCTCGTTCTGGACTCTAAACTCTAAGGTCAATGGGAAAACGTTCTATTAATTATAGCCCCCAAACCAGAATAGACCCTGGGGCTAAAATCAGCTTAGACTTAGACTATAAAAAGGCAGCATAAATGCACTCCGGAAAGAATAGAATGAAATAGTTTAGGTTTTTCTAGTCTGTGAGGGTAAAAGTTAGAAAAGGCAGCTATGAGGAGCTTACTATAAATTGCAAGAGTGACTGCTGGTTGGCTCTATTAAATGTTCCAGTCCTGCTCTAACTTAATTTATCCATTGAAGTTTGATGTGCTAGTTAAATGGTTTTTTTCCTAGTTAAATGTTTTAATTGATTCACCTGGGATTACAAAATTATTCATGATTAAGCTTCGATTCACCTGGGATTACAAAATTATTCATGATTAAGCTTCACGTGTTCATGTCCCTCCACCACTGCAGCCAATTTCCCTCCTCCTCCACTTTTTCCTCCATGGCAGAACATTTGTCTTTTACTTTACCTTCTTACACACGGTGGTTTTCGACAGTGTTACTTAAAGAAAGTCATATCTATCATATGATCTCCTTTTAACACCCCAGACTTTGTCCAGAGCAACCCCTTTCCTCCATTATTGCCCACTAACTGTACTTAATATTTCTGGCAAACTAATAGCTCACATATTAGTTGAGCTCACGTATTGGTCCATGGATGGGGGAGTGATATTTTATTGAACATATGACCAGATTATATTCATGGTGGTCTTTTCAGGTGACCCTACCAGGGGTCCTCAAACTTTTTAAACAGGGGGCCAGTTCACTGTCCTTCAGACTGTTGGAGGGCCACATTATAGTAAAAAATTATGAACAAATTTCTATGCACACTGCATATAGCTTATTTAGAAGTGAAGAAACAAAATGGAAATAAATACAATATGTGGCCCGCGGGCTGTAGTTTGAAGACCCCTGCTAGACCCTAAGCCTTGGACAATTGGTGTATATTTGTTTGAATCATTATTATCTATAGAGGTCAAAAGTGCCAATCTGATTAGTTTTAGACAAGGTCACTCCTGATGGGGCACAGGGGAACATACGTATGTCGAGAAATGAATTCGAGTTGACTTCATGGAAAACAAATACCATATATGCTGTGCTATAACTCTGACCCAAACATACTAATACTAATACCTATATGTATTTAAATATGTGTGAATGACCAGTGACATATTAAAGAAACAATAAAACTTTATTTTCCTTAAATATCTAGTGAAATTAATGAGAACTACTTCATATGATTGTTAAAAAGATCCTAGCCCAATGCTCAGCACATAATTATTCTATAAAAAGTAGCAATTTCGTGGGGCCGAAGAGACAGCACAGTGGTAGGACTTTTGCCTTGCAAGTGGCCTACCTAGGACCAATGGTGGTTAGAATCCCGGCATCCTATAAGGTCCCTCGTGCCTGCCAGGAGAGACTTCTGAGCCGAGAGCCAGGAATAACCTCTGAGTGAGCACCTCCGGATGTGGCCCAAAAAGCAAAAAAAAAAAAAGGAGCAATTTCTAGCATTTGCCCTAACCTGTGATATAGAATAAAAATATACACACATCCTCTCCTATTTATAAACATGTATGATGCAGTCAAGCACAGTGGTTAAAAGGGATATTAGTACAAAGTTAGAATGACATTGGCTGTATTTTTCTTTAGTCTTTTGACCTTTTGTTTAACCTCTCTGGGCTGCATTTCTTCATCTGAAAAATACACAAAATTAGGGTTCTTACCTCAAAGGGTTTTTCTCTGAAGATTAAAGGAAGGGAAACATATAAAGTTCTGAGAAATGTACCTGGCATGGTGAATGTAGTGCGTAGTGTAGTCACTAGCAAACAGAGTGCTTTAGAAAAAAATGGAAAGGTGCTCCTTCAAAATACTTTCATCACTTTGAAAACTACTACAAACTGACTTTTCAAGAACAAGCACTTTCCTATACTCCTTATAAAACCATTATTCAAAATCATGTGAACATGGGACTTTAATTATGTTTAAATATTTACGCACAGAATTATTTTGCTTTGGATTCTGGTCATTGATCAATAACATGTTGTTACATCTGTTAATGATCTTTTCATACTTTTTTTGGGTGGAAGTTGAATTTGTCTTTAATGGGGGTCCAGGGTTTCACCCAAGTGTCCTTTTAGTCTTCCTGAGATTGTTTTTGTGATTTTTCTTTTTCTTGGCACTGCTCTTACTGCTACAGCCAGTTTCTTCAGGGCTGCCGAGTGGCTCCTCCTTAAGGGAGAATTTCCACTTCTTTTCCTTGGAAACCTTGTTTTCGGCTTCTTCCAGGTCACTAGCTGGTGACCTCTTTCTCTTAGGAAGACTTACAGTGACAGTGGTCTCCTTAAGATCATCACTATTCATTTGCTTTTCCATGGAAAATGTCTTTTTCTTCTTGGGTTTGGAGACAGAGGTTTCTTCATCTTGAGGCACCTTCTGGTTCTTTTTTTCTTTTTCTTCTTTTTGGGCCTTTCACTTGGCTCCTCACACTTCTCAGGGGTAGTGGTCTCAGCTTTTCATGCTTTTTGGTCCTTCTTTCTACTCCTGTGCCCCCTACTCGTTTGTAACAATATATTGTCATGTTACTGACACAATTTTTCCACCAGGTTTCTTCTAACTTGATATGCTAATTTATGCATCATAATGAACTCATTGATCATTTTAAACAGAACTTATAAACAAGTACCTTGGCAGAGTTAGAGCAGAGAGTTTTAAGTGTTGGGGGTGGAGCATGTGAGCAATAGGAAATTATGCAAAAATTTATAACAATCCTGAATCTGGTTTATGCTACAAAACCCTGCTTCCAGAAATAAAAAAGGACACAAGGGAATGGAGGCACATACACTGCTCGTGGATTGGCAGGATTAACGTAATTAAAATGGCAATACTCACCAAGGCATTGTAAAAAATTAATGCAATCCCTCTAGATCTGGAATCTATTCTCTAAAGAACAAGAGACAGGAAACAATGTTAGAATGAAAAGTGACATTTTAAAATTAATATCATCTTGGCAACAGCACAGTAAATGGATGACTTGGATGCTTCACTATATAATTAGGATCCCTGTGAATATGCTTCTAGCTCTTTGGGTAAGACAACCAACCAGTGAACTACGTATCATTCCCCTGCTGCTGTTAACATTGGGAATAGAACCAATGAGGAAGGACTGTGTTAAGCATTGATAGAGGTACTTGTGTCATCCCTTCCTGTAACATTGGTATCATGTATACAGAGAGTAACAACCACAGCAGCAAGCAATCTGACTAGATGCGACATAAATTCTTCTCTATATTTTAGTCATGCTCAGTAAGTGTTTGATCAGGAAGTACCAAAGCCAGAAGGATATTCTTGATAGGTTGCTAAAGAATGAATATTCGAGATGTTGATATCAAAGAACCTTGGTGAACATTCTTCACACAGCTGCCACTATGCATTTGGTCTCCTCTTAGGAAATTTTTGATGTATTGCTTTGAAGACTATTACTCAGCAGGCTTATAATGACACTTAAATTTGTTTTATGATTCTATCACTGCCTTGAAAATTTACTAAAATTTGGATCATTCATCTTCATCCTTTATTGTATGCCTGTTGGAGTAACCAGTTTTTACTTTATTCAGGATAATTCCTCTTTGCTGGGGTTGTCCTTCATGTATGGGAAGTATCTCTGGATTGGCCCTCTATCCCTACCTGATCTCCACCCATGGGGATTGTCTTACTTTTCCCAATAAAGACCTTGGGTCAGAGAGACTACTCTCAGTTTCAGCCCCACAGTTAGCTTTTCCGTCTGCCAGTATCTTTGCCTGCTAGCAGATAGCTTGTGATGGGATTTCCTGAACCTGTTTCATCTCCCTAACCTTGTGTAGATTACTTTCTATGTCAGAGTCACTTCCAGATCATAGTTCTTCAATCCCCTCAGGATTGGGGTATGATACTTCCACTACATATCCAACAAAAGATAAACCTTGTAGCCTAGCTTCTTAAACAGTAGTTCATGAGCTCTGAAAGTGGTGAAAATTAAAAATAATTTTGTTGTAGGATTAATTTGATTTATAATTAATCTTTAGGCTTGATTATTCATAAACATTTGACTTGTACACCAATTTTAGATACCTATATGCCTGGTGCCTCATAAAAATTTCTTGGTCAAAAAGGGATTGTGAAGGGAAAGCCCTGGTCTGTGCTATTTCTATTGATAGCTTTTTGATTTTCTTGTGCATTAATATATGATCAACTCTGTCAAGACTATTGAATCATCTTAGAACAAAGAAAGTCTTCTACTTGCTGATGGTTCTGAAATATTTGATCTCAGTAAAGTGAATCTAATGATTCTTTTATTTTGACACACTTGAGTATTCATTCGGCTTTTGCAGACAACATGTAGAATCAGATATCCTGGAAAGCCTGCTAAAGTCTTACTTTAATTAGTGAGTGGACCTAGCAGTTAGGTTTTATTAAGTGTCTCTCACTTTCAGTGCTTTCTCATTCATATTTTAGCCTTTAATCTATTGCATTGAAAACACGTTTCTTTCTTATGGCCTTTTCCATGCTACAAATAATTGAGAAGGTAGACAGTAACCTCTTTGTTCAACTGGCTCTCATTTTAGCTTTTGAAATGCATATATTATTCTCAATTTATCTAATTATATTAATAACAAAGAATTTCTAAGAATTTCCCCTAAGTAAACTAAAGAAATTAGCACATTAATTTTTTCAAATCCACCCTCCTCCTCCAAATTCTCACACTTCCAAGTTTTTGATACTGTGATCAGGAAATTTTGTCCCACTTACATATTGTTATTATATTTTTCTAGCACCCAAGTTCTCTTTCAAGAATTTCATTTGCATTGTTTTATAAGCTTATTTACGTATTTATTTGAATTTAAACCTATATGATGTTATCATTTCTAAATTGGCCAGTTTATATCTCAGTTTTTTCATGAAGCACTTATCTTTCCCCTTTTATGTCTAAAGATCATTGTATTATTTGTATGAAAATGATTCTTCATTGGCAACATCAGAATTTTCACCAAAATCTGGTAGAAGTATTTGCCCATTTTATCTCATCTGTCATGAGCTCCTTTGATCTTTCAATGCAACAGTTTTTGTTAGAAAACATTGTTCAATTATATTCTTATACCATAACTCAAATGTCACCAAGTTCTATGCTCCTGTGGCTATGAACAAGGTTACATTTGCATGACTGCTAAAACCTTGCTAGCTTCAAATCCTATTTATTCCCAAAACACAGACATAGTCTTTCTCCCTCAGATTCCCTATGTAAAGTTCTATGAAACCTAAAGCAGTAATATTTCTGAGGCAGAAATGCCAGTTTATATATATATATATATATATATATATATATATATATATATATATATATATATATATATATCTTTCCTTTGTTTTCTCTCTTTTCTTTTTTTTACAACAACTAGGGACATTAAGTAGTTTTGAGCAACTATGAAACCAAGTCAATTCCTGCTTCTAAAGTATCTGTGAATTTAGGCAAAGTATTGGCTGCTTCAGTTCCAGTGTCTTCCACTGTAAGATTACAATAATAATGAGCCTTAAACATAGGCTTATAAAGGGAGAGTGAGTTAACACATAGACATCATGTAATACTCTACCTTAGAAACAGCCTTTAGACACTGGTTATTTTAAACGTGTCCAAGGTAATCTAACTAGAACCACTGATAGCCATTTTTGAGTCTTATGTAGCTAGATTAGGCTCGCTCTTCCTCTATAGTTATTCCCTATTTGAAACCCTAGGATAGACTCTTCCCATAACCTAATTTACTTTCCCAAACTTACACAGCGTACCTTGTGGATTCTGGGTCACTTAGCAATACTTCTATATAGGGAATCTCTTCTTTAAATTTGTGCCAAAGTGCAAATCTTTACGTCTTACCTGGATTGTTTCACTGCATTTTAGATTTTGATACTTACTTAATATCTTCATTTTATATATTAAGTAATTCAAGATTATTATTATAAAAATTAAACTCCAGTGTCCTCAAATCACCTCCTATCCTCTACTAATCTACCATGATCTTCAGTAAACAACAGATAATTTTTTGAAGATTATGTTTATTATAAATTCTTCTCCCTAACTGTGATTTATCTTTGAACTTTGTAGTGCATTATTTCCAAATAATTTTACAATGTGTTTTGTTCTCTACATTCTGGGTAGTTTCTTAGCTCTATTCTTTATAAAATTAAGTCTCCATCTCTACTTTTTTGTTTTTTTGGGGGGTCACACACTGGAGTGACCAAGTCTTATTCCTGGATCTATGTTCCAGGATCACTCCTGGAGATTTTCAGAAGTGCCACATATGATGCCAGAGAAGAAACAGGGATTATTAACTGTGTGCATGAAAAGTTATTTATCTGCTTTACCATTTGTTATACCATCTCTTTTGCTCCTTCATCTCTATTTTATCTTTGATTTTTTAAATTTTCATTGGCAATAATTTTTCCTCAAGAAGTACAAACTTTCTCAATTATAAATTCAGGCATAGTTTACTTTTGCCCTGAACTTTGAAAATGCTTCAATATTGATTTTAGAATGGATTCTATTACCTCCCCCAAACACACAAATTCAATATTTCTAACCAGCATTTTAGGTAATTTTTGTGCTGTGGTTCCAACACCATAGTTTTCTCAAATTCATAGCCAAGCTTCAGAAAGGAAACATAAAAGTTAATGTACTTGGAGAGAAAAAAGGAAAGTGAATCTTTGGCAGAGACTTGGGGGAAAGAAAATATTTCTTATTATATTAAGTACCATGGAATCCAAGATTATTAAAGCAAACACTATACTTGTAAATCAGTTAATATAGCAAAAGATTCTTTTGATAGTTCAAGAAACATCTTTCAACTTAACATGGCTAAAATATATAGAAAATTAGAATTGTAGTAAATGTTCTTTAGGCACTCTGGTATTAAGAAACAGTATCTAGTGCTATTTTTCTTCTAAAATACTTCTAGAACAATACTTGCCCCTAAACAATAAGTTTCTACCTTCTCTGCTAACATTGTCTCTCTAAGAGGTAAAAATAATTCAACTGTACCATACAATATGACATATATCCAACAAGATGATCTTAATGCCCGAGATGATTTTAGAGGAAAACAATCCAAAAGAAATATTTGAAAAAATAAGTAAATGGAGTGCAGCAGTGGTTTTGAAAATGGCTCTAAGAGACCTCATTTATTTTTTCTGGACCAAAAAATGTTATCTTAATCAGAAAAGGGTTTTCTCAGATATGATTAAGTTAAAGATTTTTATCCTATACACTCCAGGGAGTCCTAAATCCAATGACATATATCCTAAGGTGAAAGGCCAAGAATGATTTAGCCCAGAGAGGTGCTATCACGATTGAGGCAGAAAGTGGCATGATGGCTATCTGTCGAAGATTACCCACAGAGATTCTGGAAGACACATGCATGTAAATTTTTTTCTCCCAAATATCCAGAATGAGTTGGATCCTAGGGGCATCTCGGCTTACTAAAAGTCATTTCATACAGTGACATTTAGAAATGTGAAAAATACTTATTATTTTTAAATCACCATAATAATATGATAATCTGTTAGAAATAATTCCAAAATATGGAAATTTTCAAAAAATTGGAAATTGAGCTTCTTCTTAATCCAGTAATACCACTTCTAGGGATGTACTCTACAAACAAACAAACACAATATAAAATTCCCTCTGCACTCCTATGTTCATTGCAACACTATTTACAATAGCCAGAATTTGGAAGCAATCCACGTGCCTGACAATAGGTGAGTGACTAAAGAAACTGTGGTACATCTACACGGTGGAATACTATGCCACTTGTAGAATAAAATAAGGTCATGAAATGTGCTTATACATGGATGAATATGGAGAGTCTTATGTTGAGTTAAATGACTTAGAGGAGTAAACAGAATAATTTCACTCATTTGTGAAGTATAAGGAAAGTAAAAGGCGGTGTGGAGATGATATCCAGAGACAATAGAGATGAAGATCTGGCAAACCATTTTATAATAAAAAGCGTGCCACAAAGAGTGGAGATTGCAGTTAGAGTTGAGAGGGGTCTACTATAAAAAAGATAGTTGGAACTTGTCACTCACTCTGAAAAAGAACTGGGTGCTGGAAGGGCATAACTTGATATGAATGACACCCCTTCATTAATAGTATTGCAAACCACAACGTCAAAGAGAAGAACAAGAGAGTGGGGGAGGGAGAGAAGTAAAATACATAACCCAGAAGCAGGTGGTAGAGGAAGGGTAGAGAGAAGAGGGTATTAGGAAGTGTGAGAGAGAAACTGAGGGCATTGGTAGTGGGAAATGCACACTGCAGTAAGTTATTGTACATTGTATGACTAACTAAACCATCCACAACTTTATCTGGCAAAAAATGCATTGTGAACAACCTTGTAACCTGCATTATGATGCACCATTTGTTTAATCAAAAAATTAAAAGGGGGGGGCAGTGAGATAGAACGGAGATATGGCGTTTACCTTACATGCAGAGGGATGGTGGTTCGAATCCCGGCATCCCATATGGTCCTCTGAGCTTGCCAGGAGCGATTTCTGAGCATAAGAGCCAGGAGTAACCACTGAGCGCTGCCAGGTGTGACCCAAAAACCAAAAAAAAAAAAAAAAAAAAAAGGAAAAAAAAAGATTTCCACAAAACAGACAAATGCACATACCTGTAAACACAAAGTAAGAAGTGATAAATCTGCTACTTATCATTACTCAGGATTCTCAGGAAGTTTTTTTCCAACTCTCTCAAGCAAAGCCTTGAGAAATTTTCTTTTCCCCTAAAATCTTTGTACCAAGTACTATTCCATTCTAGAGGATGACTAAGTAAATTCTGCTCCCAACTCAATATTCACTTCTTCATGAGGGAACCAAAGGATTCATCAGTCTAGTAAACTGCTTTACAAATTGTCATTGTAGGGAAAATAAAAGACCTGAACTATATAGACAACATTGCAATTTAAGACAGCTTTTTTTTACGTCCCCTTTGTAATAAACTAGCAGGCATCTATCTGCAAACAAAAGTATCTCTGAATATGTCATGGTTTGTATGCATATGCCAAAGAACTGGAGAGTAATTTCTTTTTGGGGGGGGAGGTGAAGTGATTTCAACCGCCTATTTGTTTGATAATAGACAGACTTGATTCTGGATGTTGCACTAGCAGGATTCACTATACTTGTCCCAATCCCATTGAATAGCACTTGGCAAAAGCCTAGAGAGTTGGGATTTTGTTAGAGATAAAGAGTTGAAAGTTAAAAACATCATCAGAAAAAAAGATATACAAGTTTGTTCTTGTTTATGATGATAAGAAAACTTGCTCACTGTTATTCCTCTCCAAGACAACAAAGCCCAAGATTTAACTATACAGTGGCAAGCTGTCCTCAGTGGAGAAGAGAACATGACACCACTGGCGAAAACCATCTTTTGTTATAAGCACTCAGAATATGCTGAAAACTCAACTATCAACTATGCCAATCTTGTTGACCAGAGAGAGTCAACTATGTCCTCTTATGAGTTCAGGATTGAGATACATTCCTAGCTGATGACCAATAAAAAGTAGGCCACAGGCTTATGATCAGAGACTTTATTCCATTCCCATAATGCTTATATAGAACAAAAGGAATTGGGATACATTCAGGATGGCAGGACATAGCAGAAGCATAGCCAGGGCAAGGAAAGTGCCAGAGAGAAGATAAGCATAAACAATGGGGTTTAGAATTGCTTTAGGAACAATAATGTTGACTATTAATCTCTCCTTTTGCCAGAGCTCTTTGTGAGGGAAGAGGGACAGCTGGGATTCAAGCCTGTAACTAATCACTAATCATGGGAAATGGTGCCCCTTTTTGTGCTACTCTTCCCCATCTCTGGAGCAGTGTCTCTATCTCTGAATACTTTGTCTTAAAAGAGTCCCCAGAACAGTTTTTCTATGGGGTCCCTTGGAATAGTAGCTCTACAATGTTCCATTTGCCAGGTGGTACAGGAACTGCATCACAAGGGGATCCAATAATCACTAACTTTGAAAATCACTTTTTTAAATTAAAATTATATAAAAAGAGTACTAAAACAGGAAGTCCAAGATTAAGATAAGTGAGGAAATCAAAAATGAGATATATTCATATAGTGTTTCTTTAACTTTTTATACCTGTAGATGATTGAATGCCATTGAATAGATGATCACAGATCATTAAAGGGAGCTGATGCCTGCTAGTTGAACTTAAAAAGTCAACAAGAAATCTACCCACAAGCCTCTGGGATACACCAAACATAGATATCTCTTCATTGGGTCCATTAGTACCCTCAGCACACCATATACTTTATTGTGTGGCAAGTTTCTTAGACACACACATTTGAGTGTGGTGGCAAGAATGTGCTCTTGTAATAACATGCATGGAGGAAATCAGACATGGTCTACTTTACAGAATCAATCAACTAGAGCTACAGCAAAATTGGAAAGTAAAAAAAATCTGGCTAGCTTTTGTAAGGACCAGAAAATACACACAGGTTTAAGGATGCTATACAGAACAGAACAAAATTTGTTAGGAAGATATATCCATCCAAATTCAAAAAGTCTCAGGAAGAATAGGGATACGAAATAATATGTAGTATTTTCAGAAAATAGTACATTTCTTTCTTTCTTTCTTTCTTTCTTTCTTTCTTTTTTTTTTTTTTTTTTTTGGTTTTTGGGTCACAGCCGGCAGCACTCAGAGGTTACTCCTGTCTCTATGCTCAGAAATTGCACCTGGCAGGCACAGGGGACTATATAGGATGCTGGGATTTGAATCACCATCCTTCTGGATTTAAGGCAAACACCCTACTTCCATGCTATCTCTCTGGCCCCTACATTTTCTAACACAAACATGAAGATGGCAAAAATATAAGTGATGTGTAAAAATCAAAAATATATATCATTGGACTCTAATAATAATAATCACACAATAACCAAATTAAAAGGTACATAATTGTGTAGTCTAATAGAGAATTCAAAATTGACACTTTAAGATAACTCAATATTTGATTTTTAAATATCCCAAATTTTAATTCTTAACTGAAAACTGTACATGAACAAAATAAAAAAATGTTTACAGAAATGGGAGTCATAATCAGAACCTAACAGTTTTTGGACTGAAGAATACAAAGAGACAGTACAATTCAGAATATTTATAGTTAAGTCAAACAAAAAACAGAGGAAGAAGACATGAAGTTTGAAATAACCCAGAAAAGTACAAAGATAATAAAATGAGAAAGGGCAAATCATGCCTCCAGGGTATCACTAGGGAAACTATCAGACTCGTAATTATAATAATTGTGGTATCAGAAAGAGATCACAGAAGAGGGCAGTAGGTTTACTTAAAAAGCAGTGTTTGATTTCATTGTGTAGGTGTACCACAGTTTCTTTAGCCATTCATCTGTTGTCGGGCACCTGGGTTAATTCCATATTCTGGTTATTGTAAATAGTGCTGCAGTGAACATAGGAGTGCAGAGCACATTTTTGTATTGTGTTTTTGCATTCCGAGGATATATTCCTAGGAGTGACACTGCTGGATTATATGGTAGCTTGAGGAATATCCATATTGTTTCCTGAAATTGCTCCTGGCAGGCACGGGGGACCATATGGGGCGCCGGGATTCGAACCGATGACCTCCTGCATGAAAGGCAAACACCTTACCTCCATGCTATCTCTCCAGCCCCGTGATATAGAACATTTTAAAGTGCCTTTAGCCATCTGTATCTCTTCTTTGAGGAAATGTCTGTTCAGTTGTTCTCCCCCATTTGATGGGGTTAGATATTATTTTCTTGTTGTTATGTTAGTACCTTGTATATCTTAGATATTATCCCCTTATCTGGTGGGTATTGGGTGAATAATTTCTCCCATTCTGTTGCTGTGGTACATCTCCAGAATGGAATACTATGCAGCTGTTAGAAAAATGAAGTCATGAAATTTGCCTATAAATGAATGGACTTGGAAACTCTCATCCTGAGTGAAATGAGTCACAGGGAGAGTGATAGACACAGAATATTCTCTCTCATCTGTGGGATGAGACAGTATGGTAGTAATACCCAGAGACAATAGAGATGAGGGCAGGTAGGACCACGCTATGAAACGAAGCTTATTATAAAAACAGTGAGTGCATTTAGAAAAATTACTTCACTAACCACTATGATAACAATGATAGTGGGAAAGAGAAGTAGAATTTGTGTCCTGAAGATGAGCAGGGGGCAGCAGAGGAGGGAAAAGGCGAAATTTGTTGGTGTAAATGTTACAATGGCAAAGGGTGTTGTACAGTTTATGACTGAAACTCAACAATGAACATTTTCATAACCATGGAGCTTAAGTAAAAAAATTATTTTTAAAAAGCAGTGTTTAAAGGCCCAGAGCAATAGTAGTGTGGGTAGGGCATTTGCCTTGCTCCTGAATGACCCAGGTTCAATTCCCAGGACACAATATATCCCCATAGCCAGTCAGAAATAATCCATGAGCAAAGAGACAGGAGTAAGCCCTGTGTATGGCCCCAACAAGTAGCCTATAACAAGGATTCTACCAAACAAACAAAAAATATCACTGAGAATTTCCCAAGTCTGAGAAAAGATTTTGAAATCCTAGGTCATGAAGCTTCAATAACAGACTTGTCCATCAATCAGAATAGTCTTCTCCAAAGCCAGGAGCTATTTCTGAGCAGACAGCCAGGAGTAACCCCTGAGCAACGCCGGGTGTGGTCCAAAAACAAACAAACAAACCAAAAAAAAGAAAATAATTCTGACTCAAAGGAACTCTCATCAAGCATCAGTGGATTTCTAAGGAAAAACTCTATAGGTCACAAGAGATTAGAACAATGCAGTCATAGAATTAAAAAAAAACATTGTCAGCCAAGAATATTCATTCTGACAAAATCATCCTTCATAAATAAAAGCAAGACAGAATTGCACAAATCAAAACTAAGCAAACTAATAACTCCAAGAAATTATTTGTATGAAATGTTGAAAAGAATTCTTTAAGCTATTCATTTTTAATATTAATTTATCATTTGTGTGTGATAAATTATTAGTCTTAAAACCGCCTATCTCTCTAAGAGAACTAATGTTAACTACTTAATGACAGCATATAGAGTAAAGGAAAGATTATTAAAGTAAGCACAAAGGGCTGAAGAGAGGTCTAGGCACTGTATTTGACTAACACTGATTAGATCCTTGGCAATATATAGTCCCTCAAACACCACAATGAGTGACTTCTGAATACAGAGACAAAAGTCACTCTTGAAACACAACTGAGTATTATTCCCAGGGCACCCCAAAACAAAATGACTTGCCAACCTATCTATAATATGGAAAGGGGCAAAATGATTTGGAAATACGTAAAAGGTGGATTTCTATATGAAATTAAATATGTTAGCTTAGAATGTAATTTTTATATGCATTGATGCTAACCATAAAATGAATGCTATAGGAGATTTGTGAAACATAGAGGGAGAAAATCACAGCAAAATAGAAAATAACTTATTTTCAAAGGAGAGAAGCACAGAGGGAAAAACAAGAAACTATAAAACAGTAGTGCATTGCAGAGGGAAAAGTACATGCACCATAGCAAGAAAAATGCCAGTCAGGCTTGTGAGCTGCATATGACAAGACACTCAGCACTCAGTGTCAAGTGGGGTGGGTGCAATATGAGCTGAAAACAGCATTGAACAAAAAAAGAGTGAACAATAATCAGGAGTCATATGAGTTCTTGTCAACTTGATATTTTATATGCTTCTTGGGCACACACTGGGACGTTTATAACACATAGTTAGAAGATTAAAAGAGCAGAGAGACCATGTAGAATCAGGGGTCCTCAAACTTTTTAAACAGGGGGCCAGTTCACTGTCCCTCAGACCATTGGAGGGTCTGACTATAGTAAAAACAAAACTTATGAACGAATTCTTATGCACACTGCATATATCTTATTTTGCAATGAAGAAACAAAACAGATACAAATGTGGCCCGCAAGCCATAGTTTGAGGACCACTGATAGATGAATTTTTTTCTACATGACAGTTCACCTTGATGATAATAAGCTCCCAGAAGTGCAGAAAGGGACTACATTACACATACTTAGATATGAACAGTGTCCCAATATAAAGCCTATTACAAGGGTTCTACCAAAGCTCACTGATGTCCAGAAATTGCAGTAATGAACCGAGTATATCAAAGCCATGAGCTGAAGACTGACCTCCAGTGTGATGTTTGGAGGTGAGGTCTTCAGGAAGTAATTTGATCAAAGATCCTTACGCTGGAAGGGGAAGCTCTTAATGAGTCTGATTTCCACCAAGTGAGACTCCAAGGTAGTCAAAGGTGACTGTGCTGCAGGCAAAGCCAGAACCACATCTTTATCAAAAATTCTACTTTGCTAGAGCACTTGCCTCACTCATAACTGACTGAGCTTCCTCTCAGTATTGCCTATGTTTGACGAAGTACTAAGAGCCCAGAGCCAGGAGTAGGTCATGAAATTAGTTCGGTGTGGGTCCAAACAACTATCCAATCACCCCAAAGAAAATATCTATGACTTTACTTTCCAGTTCCATGATATTTGACTCCTTAGCACACCAAATTGTGATAAAAGATGTTGTTTAAGACATCTGACCTACAGTAATTGCTTATGGTTGAATAAACTTAGGCAACAACCAATGCCTTTATGTCACAGCACAAACGAGGGGCAAATACAGCCAGGAAGGTGGTTGAGTGTCATCATGTCTTGGAAAACACACAGATAGAGCCTGTGAGGGTCTGGTGAAGCCTCTGGCCAGAATGGTTTGCCCCAGTTTGGATCAATTTACATTGGGATACCCAAAATTGGCTGTAGAAAACCTTATTTATACAGTTAGAAGAAACTCTTGACTTCTGATCATGTTACTGGAGATCATTTAGTCTGTCATTAAAACATTGGCAAACTAAGAGACCAGAGAAACATCACAGGGTTGAAGACATGCAGCCGGATTTGATACCCAACACTTCATCTGGTCCCCCAAGTACTGTTAGCAGTGGTCCCTGAGGAAATATCCAGAAGTAAGCCTTCAGCACAGCTGTGTGTAACTCAACAACAAACAAAACATTTATCAGGACACATTAGATTGTACAATATCACCTGGTTAGCAATTTGTAGATTTTAACCTAACAATAATAAATCTTTACTACATTTTATTACATTTCACTATTTTGTTCACCTCATTCTGAAATGGAGACATACTAGGTATCTGTAAATGGCCCCTAATATCCCAGTATTCTACCTTTCTTTTTTTATTCTCAGATCATTTTTATTTTTTATTAAATATAATTTTTATTTTAATCATAGTGGCTTACATATCGTTGACAATAATATTTTAGGTACATATTAACATAAAATCAGGGGAATCCCATTACCAAATTGTCCTCCCTCCACCTCCGTTCCTGTCCTTCTTCCCATATCCTCTTCCTTTACCCCAGGGGCTGCTAGAATAAATGGTCCCCTCTGTGCCTAGCTTACTACTTAGTGGTCTTACACCTATTTGGTCTTGGTACCTCCCTTATCCCCCAGCCCCCATTTTACCTTTTTTATGACAATCCTCTTCCCTTGAAATTCATTTCCTTATTTTGTGAGCTCTGTGAGTTCTTGTCTAATGTGGTGATATAAGAAGGGCTTGGGCAAAAGTCATATAACTGGATGCTACATAACAACCCATTAGAAGTTGAAAAGGTTTCTTTCCATTTGACACAATTAGAGTCTGCTTAGTATTTCTTCAATTCAAATTGTGGTTACTAGTTTGTTATGTAACATTTTTGTCACCAGTAGGTTTTACAGTCATATTTATTTGATGAAAACAAGTTATTATTGAACACTTTTTATTTCTTTTCCCAAGGAGGTACTCTAGGGACAGCATATCCAGTGGTAAAATTTCCAGCTTTTAGGAGGCAAGACCATAATTTCAAGTCAGTCAATGCATCCAAGATTAACAACAAAAATTCCACCATGAAATTATTATTCCTTTGGGCTATGCATGCAGTTATTTGACTATAGAATTCTAAGATTTAAAAATAAGATAAGCTAGGAGATTATTCAAAGGACTGGAGCATATGCTTTGCAGATGGGGGCCAGACTTTAATCCCCAGTCCCTCAGCACCCCCCAAGACTAGTACTGGGGGTGTAGTTTCTCCAAAGATAAATATAAAATGAAAATATCATATAGCAAAAATAATTGCTTCAGTTAATAACTGAAAAATAATCGTTCTAAAAAATTTGTTTATCAAGGAAACCTTATGCTATCCCTGCAGGACCCCTCTGTGACTAAATTTGCATTTGGCTTGACTTATTCAAACCATTCAAGCCCTTAGGGAAGTTTCCCTATAACTACTTGTGTCATCTTAGAGAAAATCCATTTATCCTTCTCTTTTCTACTTATCATTTATCTCTTAAACTTGCCCAAGACTAGGGTCTGTTGGTACTATAGAGGGTAGAGAGATTGTGCAGCAGAAAAGTGATTAACTACTACAGATACTGTTTTCTAGACAAAAGTCAGAAAAAAATCAGAAGCCACATAATCTCAGTTTTCACTACAGAATCCTTTCTCTTAACTCCTAATAAGCATGCACACTCAATTTGAATCATACATTTCCCCTCAGAACTTAAATTTCTTGTTAAAATTTTCTCTGATATCAGGCCCAGTTTTAGTACTTTTAGTATAAAGATAGCCACAAGGATATTTAGCCTTTTATCTAATATACAGCACACATATAATTTTCCCACCATTAGATTTATTTTTGTTCATATTTGATTTTTTTGCTTAAAAATGTTTTATTTTGATGTGATCCCATTTGCTTATTTTTGTTGTTGTTTTCTTAGTCAATGTAACTAAATCACTGAAAATACTTCCAAAATATACACAAAGTTCAGCAGCAACATAAAATAACCTATCAAAATTGAGAAAAAGAAATAAATGGACACTTTGCCAGAAATGATATAAGGACAGCAAATAAAATATTTTTTTTTGAATTTTAATAGAGGTGCCTTTATTTTACCTACCACGTGTTTCTAACTCAAGTTTCTTGGCATTTTAACTCTGACATCTTCAGTTTCTTCAGTTGTCAGCAGTGATGTGGGTACAGGAGCATTGAGCTCCCAGTGAGTACTGCACCCAAGGCTGCAGTGAAGTTCCACCTACCACCTATTGCCATTTCATAATCTGATCACCCAATGAGTGTTGGTAGGAGGGTAAACTAAGTCTAAAGGAAGTTTAGATATTCCCTATGATGTAAGAAGCTAAAGAGGTTGGGGGGCATCAAAAAGTGATTGCATTAACCATCTGTGTCTATCCTAAGCCTTATCATCTGTGTTCTCTTTCCAGGCCAAGCATTCACCTTCCCACTCTCTCGGAATCCCTGCTAGCCAGTGGGGATGATACTAGCTGGATGATGGGGTGGCTTGCTCCTAACACTGCAAGCTCATCTATACTAGACTCATATGGAATTGGATGGGGCTCACAATGTCTCCCAGGTGCTCTCACTCCTGATACATACAACTGTATGTTTTGCCTGTGGAAGGCCTGGGTCAATTTTTGGCACTTCAATCTCCAGCTCCACTGGGAGCAATCTCCAAGCACAGAAGCAATTGTGACCCAATCTCCCTTTACACAAAAACCATTCCTCCTGATTTTAGTAAGGCTCAGTTCTGATGCATGGTGACAACATATTGAACTAACACCTTGACTCTGCTGCCAACCTTGGCTCAACCAACAATCCTAATAGAACAGAATCATGCCAGAGTTCCATGGGTTGACTTAACTAAGCTTAATTAATAGTCTTCTTTTTTCTGGTATTTGACCTTGATTTTCCTTCTTAAAATTTTAAAATAAATTTTATTTAATTAAAGAACCATGGTTTACAAAGTTATTGATCATTGAGTTTTAGGCATACAGTATTTCAACACCAATCCCACTACCAGCATCACCTATACACAACCATTCCCCACATCCCACGCCCCCTTAATCAATAGTCTGCAAGCAAACTTCCTCTGAAGGGAGATTACATTACAGTACACCCCAACATTTTTCACCCCAGGTAAAGTTGGAAATTACATATGAATGAACTGTAGGGTACAGAGAGATAGTACAGGGGTTAAGGCATTTGCCTTACGTACAGCCAATGAAAATTCAAATCCTGTCACCACATATGGTCCCCTGAGCACTATGTAGTGGAGTGTGAAACCAAGCAACACCCCGTCCCTGCAAGGAATAAACTGCACATTTGGTTCTGGCCACATATCACAGAATGAGAGCCGAAAGAAAGCATGGTGATAGCAGTACTTTGGAATTATTACAACCAGCTGCCAGGGCTTGCTAACATTATTGCTACTCTTAGCCTCTGGCTAAAAGATTAATTTTTGCCATGAAACTCCTTCCTAATAAGCCTGTCTCTCCATTGCCTGGTTTCTGAGACACTCATAACTGATCATTTTAAAGGCTCCCAGCTGCCATGTTACTTGGCATGTCCATTTATTTATTTTTTTAATTTATTTAAACACCTTAATTACATACATGATTGTGTTTGGGTTTCAGTCATGTAAAGAACACCACCCATCACCAGTGCAACATTCCCATCACCAATGTCCCAAGTCTCCCTTCGCCCCACCCGACCCCCGCCTGTACTCTAGACAGGCTCTCCATTTTCCTCATACATTCTCATTATTAGGACAGTTCAAAATGTAGTTATTTCCCTAATTAAACTCATCACTCTTTGTGGTGAGCTTCCTGAGGTGAGCTGGAACTTCCAGCTTTTTTCTCTTTTGTGTCTGAAAATTATTATTACAAGGGTGTCTTTCATTTTTCTTAAAACCCATAGATGAGTGAGACCATTCTGCGTTTTTCTCTCTCTCTCTGACTTATTTCACTCAGCATAATAGATTCCATGTACATCCATGTATAGGAAAATTTCATGACTTCATCTCTCCTGACAGCTGCATAATATTCCATTGTGTATATGTACCACAGTTTCTTTAGCCATTCGTCTGTTGAAGGGCATCTTGGTTGTTTCCAGAGTCTTGCTATGGTAAATAGAGCTGCAATGAATATAGGTGTAAGGAAGGGGTTTTTGTATTGTATTTTTGTGTTCCTAGGGTATATTCCTAGGAGTGGTATAGCTGGATTGTATGGGAGCTCGATTTCCAGTTTTTGGAGGAATCTCCATATCGCTTTCCATAAAGGTTGAACTAGACAGCATTCCCACCAGCAGTGGATAAGAGTTCCTTTCTCTCCACATCCCCGCCAACACTGTTTATTCTCATTCTTTGTGATGTGTGCCATTCTCTGGGGTGTGAGGTGGTATCTCATCGTTGTTTTGATTTGCATCTCCCTGATGATTAGTGATGTGGAACATTTTTTCATGTGTCTTTTGGCCATGTGTATTTCTTCTTTGTCAAAGTGTCTGTTCATTTCGTCTCCCCATTTTTTGATGGGGTTAGATGTTTTTTTCTTGTAAAGTTCTGTCAGTGCCTTGTATATTTTGGAGATTAGCCCCTTATCTGATGGGTATTGGGTGAATAGTTTCTCCCACTCAGTGGGTGGCTCTTGTATCCTGGGCACTATTTCCTTTGAGGTGCAGAAGCTTCTCAGCTTAATATATTCCCATCTGTTAATCTCTGCTTTCACTTGCTTGGAGAGTGCAGTTTCCTCCTTGAAGATGCCTGTAATGTCCTGGAGTGTTTTGCCTATGTGCTGTTCTATATATCTTATGGTTTTGGGGCTGATATCGAGGTCTTTAATCCATTTGGATTTTACCTTTGTACATGATGTTAGCTGGGGGTCTAAGTTTAATTTTTTGCAAGTGGCTATCCAATTGTGCCAACACCACTTGTTGAAGAGGCTTTCCCTGCTCCATTTAGGATTTCCTGCTCCTTTATCAAAAATTAGGTGGTTGTATCTCTGGGGAACATTTTCTGAGTATTCAAGCCTATTCCACTGATCTGAGGACCTATCCTTATTCCAATACCATGCTGTTTTGATAACTGTTGCTTTGTAGTACAGTTTAAAGTTGGGGAAAGTAATTCCTCCCATATTCTTTTTCCCAATGATTGCTTTAGCTATTCGAGGGTGTTTATTGTTCCAAATGAATTTCAAAAGTGTCTGATCCACTTCTTTGAAGAATGTCATGGGTATCTTTAGAGGGATAGCATTAAATCTGTATAATGCCTTGGGGAGTATTGACATTTTGATGATGTTAATCCTGCCAATCCATGAGTAGGGTATGCGTTTCCATTTCCGTGTGTCCTCTCTTCTTTCCTGGAGCAGAGTTTTATAGTTTTCTTTGTATAGGTCCTTCACATATTTAGTCAAGTTGATTCCAAGATACTTGAGTTTGTGTGGCACTATTGTGAATGGGGTTGTTTTCTTAATGTCCATTTCATCCTTATTACTATTGGTATATAGAAAGGCCATTGATTTTTGTGTGTTAATTTTGTAGCCTGCCACCTGGCTATATGAGTCTATTGTTTCTAGAAGCTTTTTGTTAAAGTCTTTAGGGTTTTCTAAGTAGAGTATCATGTCATCTGCAAACAGTGAGAGCTTGACTTCTTCCTTTCCTATCTGGATTCCCTTGATATCCTTTTCTTGCCTAATCGCTATAGCAGGTACTTCCAGTTCTATGTTGAATAGGAGTGGTGAGAGAGGACAGCCTTGTCTTGTGCCAGAATTTAGAGGGAAGGCTTTCAGTTTTTCTCCATTGAGGATAATATTTGCCACTGGCTTGTGGTAGATGGCCTTCACTATATTGAGAAAGGTTCCCTCCATTCCCATCTTGCTGAGAGTTTTGATCAAGAATGGGTGTTGGATCTTATCAAATGCTTTCTCTGCATCTATTGATATGATCATGTGGTTTTTATTTTTCTTGTTATTGATGTTGTGTATTATGTTGATAGATTTACGGATGTTAAACCAGCCTTGCATTCCTGGGATGAAACCTACTTGATCGTAGTGGATGATCTTCTTAACGAGGCATTGAATCCTATTTGCCAGGATTTTGTTGAGGATCTTTGCATCTGCATTCATCAGTGATATTGGTCTGTAATTTTCTTTTTTGGTAGCGTCTCTGTCTGGTTTAGGTATCAAGGTGATGTTGGCTTCATAAAAGCTATTTGGAAGTGTTTCTGTTTGTTCAATTTCATGAAAGAGTCTTGCCAAGATTGGCAGTAGTTCCTCTTGGAAAGTTTGATAGAATTCATTAGTGAATCCATCTGGACCTGGGCTTTTGTTTTTCGGCAGACATTTGATTACTGTTTTAATTTCATCAATGGTGATGGGGGTGTTTAGATATGCTACATCCTCTTCCTTCAACCGTGGAAGATTATAAGAGTCCAAGAATTTATCCATTTCTTCCAGGTTCTCATTTTTAGTGGCGTAGAGTTTTTCAAAGTAGTTTCTGATTATCCTTTGAATCTCTGTCATATCAGTAGTGATCTCTCCTTTTTCATTCCTGATACGAGTTATCAAGTTTCTCTCTCTCTCTTTCTTTGTTAGGTTTGCCAGTGGTCTATCAATCTTGTTTATTTTTTCAAAGAACCAACTTCTGCTTTCGTTGATCTTTCGGGTTGTTTTTTGAGTTTCCACTTTGTTGATTTCTGCTCTCAGCTTTGTTATTTCCTTCTGTCTTCCTATTCTTGGGTCCTTTTGTTGAGCATTTTCTAGTTCTATTAGCTGTGTCATTAAGCTACTCAGGTAAGCTCCTTCTTCCTTCCTGATGTGTGCTTGCAAAGCTATAAATTTTCCTCTCAGTACTGCTTTTGCTGTGTCCCATAAGTTCTGAGAGTTTGTGTCTTTATTGTCATTTGTTTCCAGGAACCTTTTTATTTCCTCCTTGATTTCATCTCGGACCCACTGGTTATTGAGCATGAGGCTGTTTAACTTCCAGGTGTTAAAGTGTTTCTTCTGAGTCCCTTTGGAGTTCACAAATAATTTCAGAGCCTTGTGGTCAGCGAAGGTAGTCTGCAAAATTTCTATCCTCTTGATCTTATGGAGGTATGTTTTATGTGCCAGCATGTAGTCTATCCTGGAGAATGTCCCATGTACATTGGAGAAGAATGTGTATCCAGGTTTCTGGGGATGGAGTGTCCTATATATATCCACTAGGCCTCTTTCTTCCATTTCTCTCCTCAGGTCTAGTATATTCTTGTTGGGTTTCAGTCTGGTTGACCTGTCCAGTGTTGACAAAGCCGTGTTAAGGTCCCCCACAATTATTGTGTTGTTGTTGATATTATTTTTCAGATTTGTCAACAGTTGTATTAAATATTTTGCTGGCCCCTCATTTGGTGCATATATGTTTAGGAGAGTGAATTCTTCCTGCTCTACGTACCCCTTGATTAATATAAAATGTCCGTCTTTGTCCCTTACAACCTTCCTGAGTATAAAGTTTGCATTATCTGATATTAGTATGGCCACTCCAGCTTTTTTATGGGTGTTGTTTGCTTGGATAATTTTTCTCCAGCCTTTTATTTTGAGTCTATGTTTGTTCTGGCTATTCAGGTGCGTTTCTTGTAGGCAGCAGAAGGTTGGATTGAGTTTTTTGATCCATTTAGCCACTCTGTGTCTCTTAACTGGTGCATTTAGTCCATTGACGTTGAGAGAAAGAATTGTCCTGGGATTTAACGCCATCTTTATTTCAAAATTTGGTGTGTCTTTTGGGTAGTCTTGTCTTAGATTAGGTCTTTCAGTTTTTCTCTTAAGACTGGTTTTGTGTCTGTGAAGTTTCTGAGCTGTTTTTTGTCTGTGAAACCATGTATTCTTCCATCAAACCGGAAAGTGAGTTTTGCTGGGTATAGTATTCTGGGTGAAGCATTCATTTCATTCAGTCTTGTCACAATATCCCACCACTGCTTTCTGGCATTGAGTGTTTCTGGTGACAAGTCTGCTGTAAATCTCAGGGAAGCTTGCTTGAACGTGATTTCCCCTTTTGATCTTGCTGTTTTCAGAATTCTGTCTCTATCTGTGGGATTTGTCATTGTGACTAGGATGTGTCTTGGGGTGGTTTTTCTGGGGTCTCTTTTGGTTGGTACTCTTCGGGCATGCAGGATTTGATCACATATATTCTTTAGCTCTGGAAGTTTCTCTTTAATGATGTTCTTGACCATTGATTCTTCCTGGAAATTTTCTTCCTGGGTCTCTGGGACTCCAATGATTCTTAAGTTGTTTCTGTTGATCTTATCATAGACTTCTATTTTCGTCTGTTCCCATTCTTTGACTAATTTTTCCATTGTCTGCTCATTTGCTTTAAGTTTTTTGTCCAATCTCTCCTGCTGTATGGAATTGTTATGTATCTCATCTTCCACAGCACCAAGTCTATTCTCAGCTTCTGATACCCTGTCCCAGAGCTTATCCATTTTGTCATTCACTTCGTTTACTGACTTTTTCAGTCCTGTTAGTTGACATGTTATTTCAGTTTGGAGTTTTGTCATTTCTGCCTTCATATTTTCTTGGTTCTTATTAGTGTTCTGTTCAACTCGATCCATGGTTTCTTGGAGTCTGTTGAGCATCTTTCATATTGCTAGTCTAAAGTCCTTATCTGAGAGGTTGATTAGTTGGTCAGTCATTATCTGGTCCTCAGAATTGTCATCTTCATTCTCTATGTCTGATGCTGGCCTGCGGTGTTTCCCCATTGTCACACTTGTATTGTGGGTTTTTCTACGTGTTATGGTGGTATTCATTGTCTATATGATGTAGGCAGCACACTCCTCTGGCTCCTCCCTTTCTGGATGGGCTGACTTGCCTCTAAGGGAGGGGAGTCCTCCGTGGATGAAGCCTCACACTGGGTCAAATCTTAGGCCCGAGCATGCAACAGAGAAGACAGTCCAGAGAGAAATGTTTGCTTCTGTGATATAGCGCTGTTCTTAGTGTGATTTTTCCTTCTTGTTGCAATGGAGTTCTTTCCTTAGAAAGAGTGCACGGCCGCTCCGCTTCGCTACGCGGCCGTGCTCCTCTGGAGCCTCTCCTTGCCCCACTCGCAAGAGTTTCACGCAAGAGGACAGTAGACAGACATAGACAGGTCACACTCACAGTCTTTCACAGTTGAGCCCCACTGGGCCGGTGTACTTTCGCGGATTTTCCCTGCCTGGTGTCACACACAGGGAGCCGGCTTTTGCAAAGCTTAGCCGGTTTTTATCTAAAATATTAAAAATTGTTCCTCAAAACTTTTTATAAGGAAATGAACACTTAGAGATAACCTAAGAGCAGTGAGTATAGCATATATCAAAAAGACAGGAAATAATCCCTGTTGGTGAGATGTGCTTGAAAAGAACATTCTCTTTTAGTAGGGAATTTTGTCTAGGTTTAGTCTCTGTTAAACACTGTTTAGAACTTCATAAAAAAATCTTCCTTTGACCCAGTAATTACACTTCTCAGCATCTTCCACAAGAATACAAAATTTTATCTAACAATCTAGATGTAAACTTCACATAATAACCAGAATATAGAAGCAACCCAAATATCTAATGACAGATGGATAGAGAAAGAATTTGGGGGTACATATACACATGAAATATTATACATCTATAAGAAAAATAAAGCCTTGCAGTAGGTTGCCACTTGAATGTTAATTAAAATAAGTCAAAGTGAGGAAAAATATAGGAAGACCACACTCATTTGTGGTTTGTAGAAAGGCAAAACAAGGAAATATATGGTAGTGAACAATGACAAACCCTTTGTTTTGTATTACAAAATTCACATTACCAAGCAATAGTGGGAGAAATATGGGAATGGGATAATAAAGAAGAACTTAGAAGTGAAATAAAGACCATGGTAGAGGGTATTGGGAATTTTGGTGGTGGTGAAAGTTCAATAACTGTCATAACCATAAGAACCATCAAGGTTCTGATCATTAAAGGACCATTTTACCAAAAGTATAAACAAAATATAGAGAGATAAGAGATATAAGTTAGTGTATGCCTGGTTATTTTATAATCTTAAAATCTATTATTCTTTTATCATTAGAAAACATCTGGACACAGAAATTGATGCTCATTTGATATTAATGAGCATGTGGATTGGTTTCTTATATCTGCTGTAGCATATCACCACAAACTGGTGTCTCAGAAAACCCACAAGATTGTTCTAGTTTTTTTAGTCCTAAACTCAGTATAACTGGGCTGAATCAAGTTATTTATAGGGCCATGTAAATGTTCCCATGGGAAAATCTAGTAGAGAATCAATTTCTTGTCTTCCACTTTCTGGGGATCACTCATATTCCTTGGCTTGTGCTGAAATCACTTCAATCTCTATGACTAGAACTGCATCTCTTTCTTCTCAACTATAGGGCATCAAACTCTCTGCCTTTTGATTTCTTAAAATACATATTTAGCCTCAGTTCTTAACTTGTTAGGCACCAATACTGGCCTCCTGCCCCAACACATTCTGCCCTTTAGCACACCCCTACAAAGCTCATTATTACTCCTTACCTCTCTCACCCCCAACCATCAGTACCCCACATTTACTCTTTTTAACTTCAGTACTGCACAGTCCCAATCACAGACCAAAGTCGTGCATTGGATTTAACAAACCCCAACTATTTCAAAAGACATATAACGGACACATGTCTTTTGAATATTTTATGTGTATTATCTTTGGCAGCTATAACTCTTATTAAGTATAATTTTACAGTGACGATTCTACCAACTTTTTATCTTTTCTTCTCTTTGTGAGCTGTTCAATAAGGAATTTTGGTTAAAGAGTCTCGGTTTAATGCTTATGATTTAACCATGTCATGGAGATTGTTGGACTTGTTCTTATGGCCCCCATACGAGCCAATAACGCCACGTGGCATTGTTCCTTGTTTACATAGGCACATTAAAATGGGAAAATACTACACATACAAATAAGTTCTTATCTAATAGAGATTGGAACGCACAAATCTTGTAGTGCAATGGGACCTTACACCCTGAACATCAATCTAATGACCAGGCACAAGCCTCAGAAGAATGGGCATCCTCCATTCACTCCTGAACTAGGGAAGCTATCTACAAAACATCCAAGGTTTTATATACCAACACCTGGAAGCAATCCTCTACCAGGTAAGATCCTACCACTGCTCTGACATCAACCTGCTCAAAAGAGACTTCCCTTAACACTAAGAAGACTTGACAACAACAACAACAACAACCTGCTTACAGGACAGGGTTCTCTGCATTGCCCTTTAATTGTGAGGTGAAACGAGAGGACGCTCTGCACCATCCTGACTGCAATGTAGGAGATGCAGATTCCAGGATCTTTAATACAGAAACATGATACCAACAACAGAGACTGTGTAAAAAATAAAAGTGTATTGGCACTACAGACAATGACTTAGATTGGACAAACTAGTTTGCCTGGAGCCTAGAGTTAGATTTATGCCAGGAAACTTCAGGTGTAGGGTCTCCTTGTACTTAGGCCAAGGCTTTTCTTTTCCATGTCCCTCATATTTTGGTGGGCCTATGCAAACAATAATTGCTACTCTAACACAGTTTTTCTGTGCTCCTTTGACTCTAATCCTTAAGAAAAGCAACCCACTTAAATTTTTGAGGTTAACTTAAACTAATATGCATGTGCATGGACATGTAAAAAAGTACTTTGCCTTCAATGTTTAAGGAGTTACATAAGTTTTATGGCTTTATATTACTTTGTGTGCTGCTAAGAAATATTTTGTATTACAATCTGGGAACTTGTGGGACAAAGTAATTGTACATGAGTTCTGTTTTATTTTTCTTAATGTTCTTTGGCTGAAAGTTCAAAGTTCAGATATCAGCAAGGGGATTTCTGAGAATTCTGTTTATGGGTGATTGTCCTTCCACTGTAACTTTACCTGGTCCTCTTTCTTTGCATCTTTGTTCTCATAATTAAAAATAAAAATTAAAAAAATATGTACCTAAAAACTACTGTGAAAGATATGTAAGCCATTATGATCAAAAATTGTGTTTTAATCAGAAATGTTCTTTGACTTACATGTATTATTATATTATATTAATTATATTATATGTTATGTTATGTTACTATAGTATGTTATGTTAGTTTACCTCAATATGTTAATCAATTTTGTCTCTTGAATAAGTTCTTACAATAAAAAGAAAACAAAACAAATAAATATTTAGGCATATTTGGAGTCTAAGTAGATGATCGTCTTACCTAGTATTCTCGGCTTACTTCTGCAAATATAAGTAAGTAGTGGGAAGCAAGTAGGAAAATTCCTAAGGCCAATGGCACATGCACACAATAGACATATAATTCAAAGTAGAAGAGTAGATTAGAGGTTTGTATCTACCTTGATCCTCTTAGAAATCTTTGTGTAACTTTTGCTTACTTCCATCCCACTGAAACCTATGGTCTAAGACCAGCAATACTGTCTTATAATTTATAGCTAAAGATGTACTTACCTCAAAAGTGGTATTGCAAAAATATTTTGATTATTGTTCTATAGACTGAATTGCATCCCCCACCATGCTGTGTTGAAGTCATAATTCTCTCATCATCAATATTGAGCTTATTTTAAAATAGGATTATTGCAGTTGTATTTTATTGAGATGAAGTCATACTGGAACAGGCTATGTATTCATCCAAAACAGTGCTTCTCATTTATTTTCTGTCATGTCCCCTTAGGAAAATATCCCCCCCCCGCGAGACTGTAAATAGTATCTTTATTTAAAAAAAAAACTCTAACCTGCAAAACAAAAATATATAAAGTGATTTGAGCTGATTTTTTAAATCAGAGATGATGTCTGGATTAATGGCTAGAGTGAGCACGTTTTGCAATGCATAGCTTTTCAAAGTGGGGTTTGAAGCAGGACACAGCAACTCTCAGCTCCAAAGACATAAATACGGGGCTTAGCTTGTTATGACAGTGTTTGCCAAGGTCAAATGCGCCCCCCTTTATGGAGCCTCATGCCCCACTATTTGAGAAGCACTGAAATCACTGGTGCACATGTTAAAAGAACATCTCATATGAAGAAGAGACACAGAGGAATGTTACAAGGACAAAAGCAACTACAAGTACAAAAGAGAGCCAAAAGTTCAGAAGTTAGGGAAGAATATGAATAGTTTTCTGTTTTAACCATCAGAAGGTATAAAAAATTTTGTGATAGTTTGCTATAAAATTACTTTAAAACTAACAATATAGAGGCCGGAGTTGTGGCTCAAGCACTAGGGCATCTACCTTGCATGTGATAAGGTAGTTTAATCCCAGGCTTTACATATGGTCCTCTAAGCCAGGAGCAATTTCTGAGCCCATAGCCAGGAGTAACCCTTGAGAATCACTGGGTATGACCCCCCACAAAAAAACCAAAACATATATTCATCTTCTGGACCAAATAAACCCCTAAACAGAAGGTTCTCATTCAAGTGGCTGTCTAAGGTGGATATTTCTAGTCTGAGGAAATATTTTTCTAATTGGTTTTTGGGACAGGAGCAGCAATGCTCAGAGGTTACTCATGGGTATTCTCTCATGAATTACTCATGAAAGTGCTCAGGGGACCATATTTCGATGCTAGGGATAGAACAAGGGGGTTAGCCATGTGCAAGGCAAACACTTTCATTACCTTCTTGGCTTTTGTTTTGGCTCCTGAGTGCATCTTTTATCTTTAGTTATTTTATTTTTAATATCTTTATTTAATAACCATAGTTATAAACATGTTTGTAATTAGGTTTCAGTCAAAAAATGTGCACCCCCCTTCACCAGTGCAACCTTCCAGCCACCAATGCCCCACTCCTCCTCACCACTTCATGGCTGTCTTCAAGAGAGGCATTCTATTTTTCTCACTTACTACCATTGTCATGATAGTTGTTGATGTAGTTATTTCTCTAACTGTACTCACCACTCTTTGTGGTAAGCTTCATAATAGAAGCTGGTCCTTCCAGTCTTCATCTCTATTGTCTTTGGTTAATATTCCCATACTGTCTTTTGTTTTTCTTAAATCCCATAGATGAGAGAGACCATCCTGTATCTATCACTCTCCGTCTGACTTATTGCACTCAGCATAATAGTTTCCATGTCCATTTATATATAGGAAAATTTCATGATTTTATTTTTCCTGATGGCTCCATAGTATTCCATTGTTTATATGTACCACAGTTTCTTTAGCCATTCCTCTGTTGTTGAACTTCTGGGTTGTTTCCAGATTAAGGCTATTGAAAATAGCACTGCAATGAACATAGACATGATGAGAGCATTTTTGTATAGTACTTTTGTGTCCCTAAGAGTGGTATTGTTGGATCATATGGGAGCTCAATTTCCAGTTTTATGAGGCATCTCCATGTTGTTTTCTAGGAAGCCTGGACTAGCATTCCCACCAGCAACAAATAATAGTTTCTTCCCACATCCCCACCATCACTGATAGTTCTTGTTCTTTGTGATGTGTGCCAGTCTCAAAGCATGAGATGGTACCTCATTGTTGTTTTGATTTGCATTTCTCTTAGTGATGTGGATAATTTTTTCATGTGCCTTTTTGGCCATCTCTGTATAGCTTAGATATTAGCCTCATATCTGATGGATATTGATTGGTTTAATTTTTTTCCCATTTTGTGTGTGTGACTACTCACTATTTCCTTTGATGTGTAGAAGCTTCTTATTTTAATATAGTCCCATTTGTTTATCTCTGCTTCCACTTGTTTCTGCAGTGGGTTTCCTCCTTGAAGATGACTTTAGTCTCAATGTCTCGGAGTGTTTACCTATGTGTTCTTCTATATACAGTGTGGTTCAAAGTCTGATAACAAGATCTTTAATTCATTTTGATTTGATCTTTGTGCATGTAGTTGGATAGAGGTCTGAGTTTACTTTTTGCATATCCTGACCCAACTGTCCCAACACCACTTGATGAAGAGGCTTTCCTTGTGTTCCTACCATTTCTTGCCTCTTTATCAAAGATTAATTGATTCTATGTCTGGAGAACATTTTCTGAATACTAATTACATCTTTATTTCATGAAGTGCTTCAAAAGCTCAAAAACACTCAATAGTCTTTTTCCCATCATAGTTCATAAGCAGCTTCATGTATCTAAATAAAGAAAAACTTTTGGTGGGACAAATTAAGTTATTAAAAACCTTTGCTTCAAATGGTGATAGTTTCTGCACACATACCAGTGGTGAGAACCTGCCCACTTAGTCACATTTAGTTGCAAGGAGAATTGGGAATAGGAGAATGAAAAGGATACAAACAAACAAACAAACAAAACAACCAGCTTCTGCTAAGATTGCATTGGGATGTCCTACTGGGATTCCGGGGATAATATCAGAAATTCATTTTCAGAGCTTACCATTCTTTGATCAGACTGAGTTAGACTCGGCTGAAAAAAAATCTCAAAAGAACCCTAAAAGAAATTCTTTCTTCAGAACTTTGGCTTATAATATGTGACAATAGAGCAGTGGCTTGGAGTTCCCTGCAAACTTAATATCACAAGTGCAAACTCTCTGTGTCCCACATGTGCAAAGCACAATCTTGACAGCTATGTTGTTTGAACATGGCAGTTACGCTGTCTGTGATTATCTGGTGCTTCGGGATTGATGGCTATACCACAACCATGTGTATGTGTAATTACTACAAAAAGGGGTTTAATTCTTAGTGAGCACTGCAACTAATGAGTATTTTCATATAGAATGTACATCAGTAGGGATTTTTGTCTTGCAGGTTCAATCTCTGGTATCCTATATGATCCCCTACTCTGACCAGGAGTATTCCTGATCTCAAAGGCAAGAATAGAGGCAGGGCTATCACTTGCTGTGACCCAAAAGCAAACAAAAATGTACCAAGAACTTTCATAAAGACCTGTTAACATTTTCTTTGCTACTTATAATGTAAAAATATTTTGTCTACTGCTCTTTTATAGTGGAGAAAAATTAGAAATCCTTACAATATTTTCCTTGCACTAAAAACTGTCTGGCATATATTATGGTTCACATTGCTATCAGATAAGTGTTATAGTGACTTTTCAACATCACTTTGCATATATTATTTAGTCTCAGCTCTGCATTTTGTCTCTTTTCTAATTGATCAATGGCAAAAAGAAATCATCTTTCATCTTATTAAAGTGTCCATTGAACACACTATTAGCTATTATTTCATGGTGATTATCACTAATGTGATAGTTCTTAACTATGTTAGCATCTTGTACCTTCATTAATATAATGATGATTATTATATATGTCTCATTGCATCTCAATGGGGCAGCCATGAACTCTGATTATTGTCTATTACTGTCAGAGGCAAAAAATAATGCTTTGGATCTTCCATTTAAGATTGTACCACATATTTATATTTATATTTTGATCTCCTTTATATATAAATATATATATTTATATATAAATGTATTTATATATAAATATATATGTATTTGAATTTGGGAGAGGCCTGGAATGTAAAAGATTTTTTTCCTCCTTAGGTAAAAGGCATGAAATTAAAAATGCTCACACTTGATGTTGGGGACTAATTTAAGATTCATTCTTTATGGAAGTAATGGACACAACCCAAAGGGAAACAAGAAGAGGCATTTGTTCAAGCCCTGCTATATGTAAAAAGGATATGGATTGGAGTTTGTTTAGGGATGCTGAGAAGAAGCCAACTGGAAGGAAGTTATCTATGATTGGTTGGAAGAACGTGTTTGGCTTTCTCTACTTGATTCTGAGCAGTCTTTGATAATGTTTTCTTTTAATTCCCAGGAAATTGATTTTGCTTCGTGAAATAGTTGTACTCCCATGAATAATTGTAAAACTCTATTATTAATCAATGTGGATTTTGAAACTAGACAATGGACTTCCTCATAATCTTAATTGGTCTCTTAGTATTTTCTTTCATTAGTAAAAGTAAATGCAGTCTAAAGCTGGCTCAGAAAAGAAATATAGCAGGGAGTCTTTCATTTTCCTCCAGATGATAGTTGAATTTCACTCTCATGATATTTATGCTGAAATATAAAGGATTTATCAGTGATTATGATTCACTAGTTATGAAAATTATAAAATTTTGTGGTTATTAGATTTCCAACATAATATTCAAAAGAATTTAGTAGAAATAAAATAAGGCAAGGTTAGTTCAAACTAGGAAGCTTTATTTTAGTGTACAATTGCCTATTGTTTCCAACAAATATGCTTTAGGATTCTGAAAGTTCTCTAAGAACTTAACACAAATATCAAAATCATAGAGAAATGCAAGAGCTTATCTGATTTCACTAATGATGTTTTATTGACTTCCACATGGTATTAATAGAATAGTCCACTCTACCTATTAGACAGTCTCAGGATTATTCTGATAACAATAATGATAGACAATTCAACCATTTATATTGATTTGTCTTCTTGATGCATAATGCACTGGTATTTTTTAAATACATGAATTTAAATTTATTTTATTTTATTTTGCTTTTGTTTTTTGGGGGGAACAACACCCGATGATGCTCAGGGGTTACTCCTGGCTATGTGTTCAGAAATTGCTCCTGGCTAGGGAGACCATATGGGATGCTAAGGGATCAAACTACGGTCTGTACTACTTTAGTATGTGCAAGCCAGACACCCTATCACTGCACCATCTTTCTGGCCACTACATTTAGTTTTTTATTATTTATTTTATTAAACACTGTGATTTACAAAGAAATGCATAATTGAATTATATTTATACAATGGGTCTAACACAAATCTCAGAACATGTCGAAATTTTAAACCCATGTGAAACATAAACGTACATCATCTCATTCATTGTTTTTTCCCTTATAGTCAACACAATTTTTCTTCTTTCTTTCTTCTTTCTTTCTTTCTTTCTTTCTTTCTTTCTTTCTTTCTTTATCTTTCTTTCTTTCTTTCTCTTCTTCTTTCTTTCTTTCTTTCTTCTTTCTTCTTCTTTCTTTCCTTCTTTCTTTCTTCTTCATTTCTTTCTTTCTTTCTTTCTTTCTTTCTTTCTTTCTTTCTTTCTTTCTTTCTTCTTCTTTTCTTTCTTTTTTTCTTTCTTTCTTCTTTTCTTTCTTCTTTTCTTTTTCTTCTTCCTTTCTTTCTCTCTTCTTTCTTTCTTTTTTTCTCTTACTTTCTTCTTTCTTTCTTTCTTTCTTTCCTTTCTTTCTTCCTCTTTCTTTCTTTCTTTCTTTCTCTCTCTTTCTTTTTTCTTTCTTTTCTTATCTTTCTTTCTTTCTTTCTTTCTTTTCTTCTTTCTTTCTCTTTCTTTCTTTTCTTTCTTTCTTTCTTTCTTTCTTTCTATCTTTCTTTCTTTCTTTCTTTCTTTCTTCTTCTTTCTTTCTCTTTCTTTCTCCTTCCCTTCCTCCCTCCTCCCTCTCTTCCTCCCTCCCTCTTCTTTCTTTCTTTCTTTCTTTCTTTCTTTCTTTTCCTTTCTCTTTTCTTTCTTTCTTTCTTTTTCTTTCTTATTCTTTTTCTTTCTTTCTTTCTTTCTTTCTTTCTTTCTTCTTTCTTTCTTTCTTTCTTTCTTTCTTTCTTTCTGTTCTTTCTTTCTTTCTCTTTCTTTTCTTTCTCTTTCTTTCTTTCCTTTCTTTTCTTTTCTTTCTTTCTTTCTTTCTTGTTCTGACTTCATTCCTTTTTTGTTTGTTTGTTTTTTGGCCATACCTATTGAAGCTCAGAGGTCACTCCTGGATATGCGCTCAGAAATCGCTACTGGCTTGGTGGACCATATGGGACTCCGAGGGATCGAACTGCGGTTCCAACTAGCTAGCACTGGCAAGGCAGACGACAACTTAGTACTCCATGCCACCACTAGGCCACCTTTTCTTTACTTTTTAGGGGGTATTTGGGCCACACCAAGTGGGGCTCAGGGTTTACTCCTGGCTCTGCACTCAGATATCACTCCTGGCAGGTTTAGGGGACCATATGGGGTGCAAGGTATTGAACCCAGGTTGGACTCCTGCAAACGCCCTACCCACTGTGCTGTAGCTCTGGCCACCAAGGTTCTTTTACATTCAAAAATTTTCTCAATATTCAGCTTTGCTTCCTATCAACATATGTATATGGAAAAATGTTTCTACCAATTAACACTTCTTAATTTCTCATTCTGCTATTTTTTCATATTTCAAAAGATATTTTTGTTAATGATCATTGATAAATTTGTTTTTGGCTTGTTTTTCTAAATATTAATACATTGAATCCTCTTAACATTTCCATTCCATTTGTTGTGATGATAAATGGCATAATGCATGAATATTTTTTGATAGAATGATGGATCAATTAAAGAAATCTTTGTTTTATTTCAGCACCATGACTCGAAACATGCTTGTAGTTGGGTTTCCGTCATAAAAAGTACACCCACCCCCTTCACCAGTGCAACCTTTCTACTATCAATGCCCTCTTTCTCCTCTCCCTCCAACCCCTTCCTATCTTTGAGACAGGCATTCTGTTTCTCTCATTCACTAAAGCTGTAATGATAGTTATTGGTGTAGTTATTTCTCTAACTGCACTCACCACTCTTTATTGCAAGCTTATTAACATGAGCTGGTCCTTCCAGCCTTCATATCTGTTGTCTCTGAGTATTATTGCCATACTGTCTTTTATTTTTGTAATCACACAGATAAGAGATTATCCTGTATTTATCTCTTTCCCTATGAATTATTGCACTCAGCATAATAGTTTCCATGTCCATATCCATGTATAGGAACATGTCATAATTTCATTTTTCTTGAC